>NC_132928.1:64508888-64809982 GCF_047675955.1 Chlorocebus sabaeus
ACTTTCTGGATGGGACTAAATCAAAACAGAGCCCACATCAGATTTGTCATTGGGGTCTAAGTTTAGTCGTTGCTATGGTTTGAATGTGTCCCCCAAAAATTATGTGTTTGAAACTTAATCCCCATTGCAACAGTGTTGAGATGGGAGGATCTTTAAAAGATGATTAGGTAATCTTTTAAAGGCATTGGGTTCATGCTGTTATTGTGGGACTGAGTTTCTGATAAAAGGGTGAGCTTAACCGCCTTCCTCTCTCTCTCTCTCCCTACTTCATGTGTGTGCACTTGAGCTTCCTTACCCTTTCACCTTCTGTCATGGGATGACGGAGCAAGAAGGCCCTCACAAGATGCCACCCCTTAGCCTTCCCTCTCTGTTCTTTATGAATTATTCAGTCTCAGGTCTTCTGTTTTAGCAGCAAAAACAGACTAAGACAGTAGATATGCCCTCACACATGTCTCAGTTCTTAGATTTTGGACTGACATATTTTTCTTTTAAGATCAAATGATAAAAATGCCAGGCCCGCCACCCACTTTATGTTCCTTACCTTTTCCCAATCCCCAAGTCATTTTGCCTAATGATTTTTAACTGTACAGTCATGTGGTGATGCATTTGTTTCCCCTTTTGTATATTTTCCTAATATATTATGTGCTGCCTGCTTCATGTTCACTCTTCACCAGTCCTTGTCTTCATAGCTCTTTATCCCCAATCCCAATTTTGGAATAATCATCTGTAGCCATTAACTGACTTAACAAATCTTTCTGTCAGTGAGATATTTTATGGAAATTGAAAATTAATTAACATTTATCTCAGCGGCTAATCACATAAGATCTACTGCCTTCCTATCTCAGGTTCTAAAATAATGATTGCCCATGAATTGAGCAAGGAAGATCTTGATAAGTCCTGACAGGACACAAGCTGAGATGAGAGGGAATGGTTAAGCTTCAGCCTCTTCTGCTAATGAGATCCACGGGGGTATAATAGCTGAAAGTTTCTAAGAAAAGATGGCCTCACCACTTGAGCAGTTAGTTACCAAGACACGTGGGCTGTATCTACACACACAAACATACATAGTCGCAGAGACAATTATTAAACACCAAAAAGTTGTTGGCTTCAATGTTTAAAAATAATCTTTTTGTTAAAAGAAATTAATCATTTATTCTATCATCTATTTATTCATTCATTTGGAAAACATTTATTTATTAATCATCATATGCAATTTTCATTTGTCAAGTACTGGGGAAACAAAAGTGCTTAAGACGTGGTCCCTGTGTCATTTAATTTAAGGGCAGTACACAATGTACACAGCTGAGTGAGGCAAATACATTGAAATTTAACTTTTATTACTACTAAATTAATATTATTAATTATTATTAACTTTTATTAATACTAAACCCATCAAGTCATAGTAATAATCTTAACAAAGTAGATACAGTTATCACTCTATAAATGTAAACTTCTTGGGGATAAGAAGGGTTTCTCATTTATTTTTGCATCTCCCAGAACCTGGTATTAGTTGAAAAAATACATTCTGATTTTATATTACTTGACACATAATAGGTGATTCGTAAGTATTTGTGAAATTAATAAGTGTTGTATTGTTTAAATATTAAAACAATGTTCAGTATTGAATTGGTTGGTGTAAAAGCCCAGATGTGCACAGGCATTGTAAGTTCTATTTCACACAAGGTTTCTTTTAGTTATAGTGAATTTATGTAAGCCTAGCTGAAATAAGAAAGCCAGGGTGGCTTGAGCGGGAACATGTCGGGATCTCAGGAGATCTGGACACAGAAATTCCCCAGGTGCTCTGGTTTTCTTGCTTCTCTGCTTCTTGTTTGTCCCCCTCTTTCTCCCTCTCTCTCTCCCCTCTCTCTCCATCCCTTTCCCTGGCCATCTTTATGTGCCTTGCTCTATGATCTGTTTTGTATGTCCTCAGTTTAGTTAAATACATTGGAGCAAATGACCAGCCTCTCTATCCCAACTCCAGATTCTCAGGGGGAAGAATCTGATTGGTTCATTTTTTATCAATCCACTCATGGTCAAATCATCTTCCACTCATGGTCAAATCATCCATAGCTGCAGATGGGTAAAGAGGGGTGTGTAGTCCAAACCTGACCAACTGGACTCACACCTGTTATATGTACGACGTTCTCAAAGAAGAGGCATATGAGCCTGGAGGAGCCCTGTAAATCTGTCTAATAAAAGATCCCTCTCCAATGTCCCTTGGAACTTCTACCTTTTGCCACCCTACTCCATCTTTACAGAATCTTTACGGCTTGCCCTAGTAGGGGATTTTGTCAGACACAAGAGTTGTGTGAATTAAATTTTAGTAACTGGCACATGAGATTTGGATTCTGCAGGGAAGAATTTATTTAAAGGATTCTGTGGTGAATACTTTGAATTTAAAAACAGCGTTCTTTTTTATGTTCTCTAAGTGAAGATGTTTACTGTTTAGATTTTCTTAGAGCAAGACCACTAATACTATTTCCATAACACTCCTTTTTCTGCACCTTTTCCCTGATATAAGCAAATACAAAATTTGAATGGATTACTTAGGAGAAATAACACTAGGTGGCTAGTGTTTCCACTCAATAAAAAATATTTTTACAAACTCATAGAGCCAGGTGGGACCTTATGGACCATGGAATTCCAAACCTTTCACTTCACATACAAAAAACTTGATGCTTAGAACACAAAAATAATTTGCCCAAGATCACAAAGATACATAGTGGGCCTTTAAAAGACACATATTTTTGTATTTATTTTGATTATAACTAAGTAATTTCTTTGTAACTTAAGGGATGTTTTTGTAATAAAAGTGTTAATGCAGAGAATTTTGTATAGCTTTTTTTTAAACTTATTTTAATTACAAGACTTGAAGAGTGTTTTGCCTTAAGTTTCTCTCAGAAACAATGCATGTTGACAATAATTTTTCCAGCAAAGAAGTGGGGAGAGCCAGCATCTGGTTTTAAATATTGTTAGCACAGTGGAATGAAGGCCCTGGTGAATTTACAGAGACCTTCACTGTTATACAATCCAAAGGGGTCTTTGGAATATATATATTTTTCCATCTCTTTTGGTGACTAATCAAGAGACAGACATTTTCCAAGAAACCATCTTGGTTTTAGACAATGGTTTTTAAATTTGCAAGGAACTCAAGGGCTATTTGGCAAGGGAAGTTCAGCTTTGGGTTGTCTGTAAAATTACTGCTTGTTTTTCATATTTTTGTGTGAACGTTATTTCTGAGTCCAAAGTCTTTTTCCTTTTTTGGTCAGCAAATTTCACTTTCTTCCTCATGCTCTAGCAGAGCATTTGTTTCCAGATAATGTCAAGGAAAATGGCCAGGAAGCAAATATCACAAGTATAACAGCTTAGTGGTGGAAGTTTTATTACATTTTCCTTAACATGGCCCAGATGAAAAGCAACATCAAGATGCTTCAAATTTTCTTTGGCTCAAAATTCTTGTCTTTCTAGAATATAGCAGCAAAAAGAAAAATTGTGGGCTCAGGTTACATGCAGAAAAATGTTTGATTCCCAGCCTACACTTAGATTTGTTCATCTGCACCTGCAGATGCTTTGGTTCTCTGACTCCTCCACCAACAGGAGCCAATCTCCCATTTCTGCTGCCAGTACTTGAAGCTGTCTGATGCTGCTGTCACCACCACAGCACTACTTTTCTGCTGCTGGTGCTCCCGTAGCTGCCGTTATTACTCTAAGAGCCATTTCTGCTACAAACAAAAAGAAAATTTTCCTCTAAGGGCAACATCTCTCTCAGCCCCAACATCAACATTTTGTTTATTTTTCCATGAGTAGGATGCTTCTTTTCTTCATCAATTAAAACATAGTACTGAGTTTTCTTTTGGGGGGACATACACCCTTGTATCGTCTCACTCAACATATCCTTTAGTGACCTTGAATCAGCTGCCTGAAATGGTTCATTTATCTTCCAGCATTCTCATACTTCAGGGCTATTGCTTTGATTTCCAAGGCACCCTCCTCTCCCCACCCCTGGCAATAATGTCCACCTGCATTCTTTTTGTTGAGAAGTCCTTAAGCCCCAGATGTACTTTTTGTCTTTGTAGGTGGACCAGAAAATCACACAAAAAACAAGACTTTGCTATTCTGGTGTGATGCCTAAAAGTTTCCGTACTAGGTGAGCAGATTAGACTCTGATCCCAAAATTCTGGAAGTTCTGTGACTTCGGTAGATTTGGAAAGGCCATTGTAGGAGAGAGAGCTGTAGGATGTGGGTCATAATAAGAAGTTTACCATTCCTAACTCATTTTCCCCTTTAAATTGAATGTAAACTAATTTTTTATGTAAGCAATGTTTGCTTTGGGTACCTCCTGCCTCCGTTTTTGGATTTTGCCCATCGCCTGCTGTCCAATGTTTTGTTTAAACGATGCCAAACATTTGGATGGTTAGCTGGATTGTTCAGTTTTTCACCCAGATGTTTGCAATCCTGTGGACATTGTCAAAGATTTGTTTAGTATCATCCAGCATGTAATCACACTGTGTCTGAATAATCTTCATCTCCAGATGAAAACTGAAAAAGTCAGTCAGTCATCCAGATGTCTCCAAATGTCTGGGTGTTTGTCATTGCCAATGAACATCTGGATGGCTGCTTTTTTAATAGTTTTTATTCATGTGTCTGGCATAGATACAGTCTTGGGTTGAGTTGCTCTGGATACAGCACAATAAATAGCCTTAGTGGTGATGGGTAGATATTTAACAGAGATACATTCGCAGGGTTCCAGCGGTTAGAATTCCAGTCATTGGCTTGTGCAATTGGAAAATCATCACCACCTGAGAAAGTCTCCAAGAGAAACGGCATGGTGACCCTTCAGGGTTCTCTCTAGAGGGCTGTCAGCATTGGGGTGGGGCGGGGGGTGGTTAGGAAGTTGTGTGTCATCAACATTTATGTAGAGTGCCTCTAGGGCTGAAAATACAACTCAGAGAAAAAATGAAGAATCTTGGCACCATTTATAGCCCCAAACATAAAGCATGAAAATAACCACCCATTATAAATATAAACAGATATCTAAATAAATCTCAGGAAATTTTTTTTTTTGGACAACTATAAAATGAAAGAGCTGCATTGGATGATCACTAAGTTCTTCTCCAGTTTCAGCAGTTTATCATTCTATAAAACCTATAAGCCCATTCAATAAAGGAAGCAGGAATACAGGAAGCAGAGTGGCCCGGTGGTTAAGAGCAGACAAACTTCAGAGTCAGAAACACCTGCTTCACATCCTGGTGCTGTTCCTCATTAGCTCCATGAATCCAGGCAAGCTCCCAGTTTTGAACCGTGCTTTCCTTGCCTGAGAAGTGTAATGATTTGGATCATTGTGGTGAGGACTAAATGAGACAATGTTTTCAAAGAACTTATACAAAGTCTGGGGTACCATAAAACCATAGGAAAATAAGTGCAATGTAAATTTAAGATTAATTTTTTAATTAATGTCTAGAGTGAATCTGTAATTCAGACAAGAGGCCAGGCTAGATTTATGAACTTGAGTCATACAAAAAAGACAGGAAAAGAAAGAGCAGACATGGAGATCAAAGCCTGAGGCATTCCAATATGAAAGGTCTGGTGGAAAAGGATCAGTCTGTGAAGCAGGGGCAAACCAAGAAGGTGTGGTGTTCTGAAAGCCAGCAGAGGAGATAGCTTTCAACTAATAACTTGGTGATGTGAGATGGAGAAATGTATTAGAGTTAGCATCATAGATGTTGTCTTAGTTTGGATTTCTTAGCAGCAAACTCAGGAATAAGAATTCAAGTAGAGGGAGTGGGAAATAGACAAGAAAGACAAGACAGGTGGTAAAGGGTGTGTCATCAGGGCAACTACCAGTGTGGGCAACTGATGTTGGATATCACTGGGAAAACCCTGGAAGCTGGTGCAAAAATCCATTTCTCAGAGGGTCACCTCAAGCAACGGGCATCATTTATTCATTAAACCCAGTCAATCATCTGTTGAGGTCTTCTCCTGGGGTGAGGAGAAGACATTGTTTTGTTGGCGTTTCTGGTCTACTGGCAGAGGCAAAGTGAGCTACAGTGGCAAGAGAGGCCACTGGGTAAAGAAGTGTAGGTGCTGGCATTTGGAAGTTGAGCTTACAAGCAGTGGAGTAGGAAGAACGTGGAGTTAAGGCAATGTTCTTGAGTGAGATGGACAGAAACCAGACTAAAGTGGAATAAGGAGTGAATCAAAAGTGAGGAAGTGGAAATGGCACGTGCTGACAACTTGTTTGAGAAGGCTAAGTGTGCAGAGGAGAACATAAACGAGCTATTAGCCAATGTGAGATATGGTTTCAAGGGGCAGTGTTTTTAAAAATGAGATATTCTTCCTTAGAGTATGTTTTATGGTGATATAAATGATCTGACAGAGAAGGAGACACTGGTTAGGAGAGAGAGTGAAGAGCTGGAGTAAAATCCTTGAGAAAAAGAGAAGAGGAAGGGGTTTTGTGCACACTCAGGAGACTGGCTTTCATGGGTGAGAGATGGTTTTTCTATCTCCATGAGAGCAGAGGTGGAGAAGATGGGTACAGGCAGGTGTTCCTATGTATGGTTTCTGTTTTTCTGAATAAATTGTGAGGCAATGTCATTTGTGGAAGGTGGAAGGCCAAGGTTCGGGAGGCTCAATGAGATGATATAAAGTGATTATCTCAGAGAGGGAAGAACAAGCTTCCCAATATTTTCAGTCTATTATATGGATTTTCTCTTTGCTTGCTGCCTTAACTGAAATCTGCCTGTCCCTTGAGGGCATACTTTTTCCTGAAGTCCTATAAAGAGGAGGCTGTTTTTACCCTCCTTCCCTGAACCTTCAGAACCAGGATGGGAGCAGAGATCCTACTTGCACCCCATTGCCATTTCCAGACTACTTATCTGTTTTTCACCTTCAAAACTCTGTTTCTGCACTCTGAAAGGCCATTTCAAAATTTTGCATCACTCATTCATTTTTCCACAGCCTCAGTTCTGCTTTACTTTCTTCAGTGAAAATTCTAATCCTGTGTTTGTTGTTTGTATTTTAGTTCTGTTGGAATCATTTCTTATCTCATTTACATCTCTTTGTCTTACATTGTTGCTGTTTTTCCCGTCCTGTTGTCCTATCATCTCACCTTGTTCATTTTTGTTATTTTCTGCTTCTGTTTGACAGAGGAAATCCCATCCAGACCTCTATTATAACGATGCCAATCGTTTCTGGACATTTTCTTCTGTGTGCTACAAAAGGTCGGTTTCAGGCAGATCTTATTCTGGGTCTTCTGGGTACTTTCTCTTGGTCAGAATTACTTATTTTTATTTTTATGGCTTCATTTTGGTTGATTTCTCCTCAGTAATCTTTGAAGAAGGCAGCGTCTTTGTCCACTTTTGTTGTCTGCCATGAAGGCATTGTTTTGGTTCACAACTTATGTGGTAACACACCCACCACGGAAGGGACAGTTGATGAGTTTAGCTCTTAATTTATTTCTCAATTTCTAGGTGAGTTTCAAACAGTGCCCTCTGCTCTAATGAGTTTTCAACTTATGTCTACTTGAATATTTTATTTAAAGTCAATATGATTCTTTAAAAACTATTATTTATAATATATATGGCTACCAGAGCTTTTCTCATCTCTGCCATCAATGAGCCTCCTCTTATTTGTGACTTAACTCTTTTCTGGCATTGCAGCCCCCGTCTGAATAAAAACAATGTGTGTGTGTGGGTAGGGGTATAAGTAGGAGAAGATATAATGTCCAGGGAAATGATATCTTCCCATTTTACAGAGCAAGACCATGGAAGGAGAAGAACAGCTGTCCAGTTTTTGGCTTGAGTCAGGAGAAGCATGACGAGAGGGTACAAAACATTTTCTTATCTTTGTTTAGGTGACCTGTGGCCCAGGGGATGTCAGATTATGCCACAAACTCAAGTCTGGTCCAGGTTTTCCTCACCCGGATCTGTTGGTGTTCATATCAATTCCTCCCCATATCCAGCATGAAGTGGCTTGTCCTTTTTTTTTTTTTTTTTTTTCCAGAATAGCATGAGTCACATCTTTCTTCTGAATCCTCTCTGATATTTAGTAACAATTTGGGTTAGGCTAACTAGATTCATTTTGGACTAGCAATTTCTATCCTCTAGAAATGGAAATGTCCTGGGGGCAGCTCAGTAATTCCAAAGAAGCTGCATAATATTGTTGTGTGTGAGTGTTATAGCTGGATGTATCTGGGCCCTGGGCTTGATTACCTTTTTATAATCACATGGTCTTCCATCTGTTAAATGGAGCTTCATAAAGTTATACTAACTTCATAAGGTTTATAAAAGTGTTCAATAAAATAGTGATAAAATTTGATAATATATGAAACACCTAACCCAGTACATGGTGCATAGTACGGACTCAATAACAGCTTGTTATTATGATTCACGGGACACATTGTCAAAGTCCTTGTAACAGACCCATGTTAAAGAGCTTAGTAAACAGGACCAACTAAGTTATACTACTAATAACTAACTTCGTATTGCATCATTATAAAGTTCTTTTTTAAAGTATATATTTTTTTTGCTGACATCATAAGAACTTATGAAGCAGGGAATGTTGGCAGCAACTCAGCCTACAGAATGAGTCTCAAGGAAATAAGGTGAATTATTCTGTACAGCTAGCTAACTTAGAGCTGAACCTGGAACCCAAGCCCTCTAATTCTAAAATTTGTGGTTTTCAACACTGCCTCTCCAGTCTTTGACAATGCACTGGCTGGGACCAGTACAAACAGCCCAAAGTCCTGCAAGGACCCTCTGCCCCACTGCCTGCTGGGAAATCAGGTAAGTATTCCTAATTTTTGTCTTAAGAACCCAGAGAGAAACATCTCATGCTACTCTTCATCATATCACTGAACTGAAGCACAGCTATGAAAGATGTTTTATCGGGTGTCATTTGTGTTCTTTGTAAGAAAAGCTTTCTAGTGAACACACTTAAGATACTTCTATTTGTTCTATTTTTAACAAAAACTGAGCAGCAACCTTCCCCTGTGGCAACATTGTCACTCAGATCACTTATGACTTGTTTTTAGACTGAACGTGAATTCAAAAGCATCTGCTTTTGACAAATGAACAACTGCTTTAACAAAATATTTCTCATTTTGGGAAGAGAGCTAAAATTTAAAGTGTATATGCACAACTGGGAAAGAATTCTCGGTCTTTTGGACTTCATCTCTGCCTTTTTAGACAGTAGATGAATCCAAACTATGGCTTTCACTTTACTTGGGGTAGGGGTGGGGCAAGAAAAGTCAAAAGCAAACTTTCTCTCACTAATTTTGATATTTTTTGGAATAATACATAGGAACTAAGAATGATGGATAAATTCTCATGTAGTCATCTCCCCTTCCCCATGAATGTTTTCAGGGACTAGAGCTTTCAGACATGTTTGAGTTATGGGCCTGTAAAAATAGAATTGTATTGACATTTTCTTAAAGAAGGGTCCCTACATTCATTGTCAAGTAATTCAAAGCCATTTCAACTCCTCTATTCAGCTTGGTTATGGCCTTCATTTCATTTACGTTTCCAAGACTTGTGAAAGCTGAGAGCTTCTGTGTGCAGTTACTGTAGCACCACATAGAAGGCATAGATGCAGGTATCAACTGTGTCTGGTGAAGAGAATGTATGTACAATAACATGAGAGAGGTAGAAAGCTTTTCCAAAGAAAATGCATGTAAATAATTAGATAAGAAAATAAAAACAGAGTAAGAAGAATCAAAACCTAAAAGCTTAACAGTATTTCACAGGCTTGTGTATATCCCAATCCTTTGCATAGATAAATAGCTATACACACCATGTAATTCGTTCAATCAAAAATATTTACTGAACATGTACTATATGCCAGGCACTGTTCTAGGCACTGTTCTAGACACTGGAGGTACAGCAATGAACAAAGTGGCTTTACTATTTTACGTTTCCACCAGCAATGCATGACAGCTCCTGTTTCTCCACATTTTTAACACCACCTGTGATTATATATCTTTTTATTATAACCATCTTCATGTGTGTGAAATGGTATCTCATTGTGGTTTTGATTTGCATTTCCCTAATGGCAAATACAGTTGAGCATGTTTTCATGTGCTTATTGGCCACCTGTATATCGTTCATAGAGAGGTGTGTATTCTAATTCTTTGCCCATTTTTTCAGTTAGGTCATTTGTATTTTTATAGTTGGATTGTAAGAGTTCTTTAGAAATCTTGGGTATGCTAGACTCTTTCAGATACAATTTGCAAATATTTCCTTCCATTTGATGGGTTACATTTTCACTTTCTTGATGGTGCCCTTTGAAGCACAAAAGTTTTAAATTTTGATGAAATTCTAATTTATCTATTTTTTCATTGTTGCTTTTGGTGTCATATCGAAGATACCATTGCCAAATTCAAGGCTATAAAGATTTATTCCTATGTTTTCTTCTAAGAGTTTTATAGTTTTCTCTTACTCTAAAAGCGTTTGATCCATTTTGAGCTCATTTTTATATGGTGTGACATAGCTTTCTGTGATGGTTAATTTTATGTGTCAACTTCACTGGGCCAGGGGATGCCTAGATAGCTGCTTAAACACAATTTCTGGGTGTGTCTATGAGGTGTTTCTGGAAGAGAATGACATTTGAATTGGTGGACTGAGTAAAGCCGATGGCCCTCCCCAATGTGGGTGGACATCATACAATCCACTGAGGGCCTGAATAGGACAAAAAGACAGAGGAAGGCTGAATTTGCCCTCTGCCTGACTGCTTAAGCTGGGATATCAATCTTCTCCTGCTCTTGGTGTTCCTGGTTCTCAAGCATCTTTCAGGTTCTCAGGCCTCTGAATTGTACCACTGCCTTTCCTAGGTCTCCAGCTTGCAGATGGCTGACCGTGGCACTTCTCAGTCTTCATAATCACATGAGCCAATTCCTTATAATAAATGTCATTTTACATGTATCTATATCTGTCTGTCTAGTGTGTGCGTGTGTGGGTGTTCTATTGGTTCTTTTTCTTTGGAGAATTTTGACTATTATAGGGTTCAATTTCATTATTTTGCATGTAAGTATCCAGATGTCCAAGCACCTTTTGTAGAAGAGACTATTTTTTCACTATTGAATGGTATTGACACCCTTGTAAAAAATCAGTTGACCATAGATAAATGGGGTTTTAAAAAATAGACTTTCAGTTCTATTTCATCCATATGTCTAGCCTTATGCCAGCAACATAATGCTTTGATTATTGTAGCTTTGTAGTAAGTTTGAACTCAAAGAAAGTGTAAGTCATCTGTTTTTCTTTTCCAAGATTGTTTCAGCTACTTGAGGTCCCTTGCAACTCTGTATGAATTTTAAGATTACCTTCTTCCGTTTGTGCAAAAAGCATCTTTGGAGTTGTGATGGGGATTGCAGTGAATCTGCATGTCAATTTGGAAATTATTGTCATTTTAATAATATTAAGTTTTGCAATTCATGAACACAGAATGTTTTTTAATTTGTTTAGATTTTCTTTGCCTTATTTCAATGATACTTTATAGTTTTCATTAAACTTCTTTTATTAAATGGATTTCTCTCCATTTTATTCTTTTTGTTACTATTACAATTGTTTTTAAGTTGTTTACTGTCATTGTACGGAAAAACAATAGATTTTTGTGTTTTAATCTTGTATCTTGCAATCTTGCTGAATTTGTTTACTAGCAATAATAGTTTTTTAATTGATTCCTTAATATTTTCTATTTACAAAGTTATGTCATTACAAATAGAGAGTGTTACTCCTTCCCTTTCAATCAGTATGCCTTTTTTTTTCTTTTCTTGTTTAATTGCTCTGGTTATAACATCCAGTACAATGCTGAATGAAACTGGCAAGAGTAAACATCCTTGTCTTGTTCCTGATCTTAGGGGGAAAACAGTCTATGTTTTGCCATAGAAGTGTGATGCGAGTTATGTGTTTTTCATCGATGCCCATTATCAGATTAATGAAGTTCTCTTCTGTTCCTAGTTTGTGATTTTTTTTTTAATCATAAAGAGAGTTGGATTTCGTCAAATGCTTTTTCTGCATCAATTGATGTAATCATGTGATTTATGTTCCTTATTTAGTAGTATGGTGAATTATTGGTTTCTGTATTTGAAACCTAACATTGCTAAAATAAATTCTACCTGGTTATTATGTATAATTCTTTTAATATTATTTTAGATTTAGTTTGCTAATATTTTGTAAAAGATATTTATGTTTCTATTCATAAGGAATATTGTTTTATAGGTTTTTTGCAATCGTCTGTTCTGATTTTGGTATCAGGATAATACTGCCCTGCAGAATAAGATGGGAACATTTTCCTTTTCTATTTTTTGGAAGAGTTTTTGAAGGATAGATGTTAGCCTTTTTAAATGTTCAACAGAATGCACAGTGAAGCTATCTTTTCTGGAACCTTCTTTTCTTTTCTTTTCCTGGTCTTTTCTTTTCTGTTCCTTTCTTTTTTCTTTTCTTTTCTTTTATTCTTTTCTTTTCAAGATGAAGTCTCACTGTGTTGCACAGGCTGGCCTCAAACTCCTCAGACTAAGCAATTCTCCCATCTCAGCCTCCTGAGTAGCAGAGACAACAGGTGAACACCACTATGCTCAGCTTTTGTCTGGGCTTTTGTTTGTGGTAAGTTATTGTTAAATTATTAATTCCAACTTCTTTACTCGTTATAAATCTATTCAGATTTCCTATTTCTTCTTGAGTTTTTTTTGGTAGTTTGTATGTTTCCAGGAATGTATCCACTTCGTCTGAGTTATCTAATTTGTTAGGGTGTGATTATCCATACTAGTCCCTTACAGTTATTTTTGTTTCTGTTTGGTCAGTAGTAATGTCTTACTGTTCTTGATTTTAGTAATTTAAGTCTTCTCTGTTTTTTCTTGGTCAGGTTAGCTAAAAGATTATTAATTTTCTTGATATTTTTAACAAACATTTTGAAATGTTTTGTTGATTTTCTCTTTTGGTTTTGTTGATTTTCTCTACTGTTTTTTGACTCTCTTTTTCATTTATTTCTCCTCGATCTTTACTATTTTTTTCCTTCTGTTTGCTTTGGATTTAATTTGTTCTCCTTTTGCTAGTGTTTTAAGGTGAAAAGTTAGGTTACTGATTTGAGACTTTTCTTCTTTTTAAATATAGGTGTTTCCAGCTATAAATTTCCCTTTAAGCTGTATTTTAGCTGTGATCTACAAGTTTTAGCAGGTTAAGTTTCCATTTTCATTCATCTCAAAGTATTTTTTAATTTTCCTTATGTGTTCTTCTTTGACTATTTATATTACTATTGGTTACTTACAAATATTTTAATTTCCATGTATCTGTGTATTTCTCAAATTTCCTTCTGTTATTGATTTTTAATTTTATTCCATTGTGTTCAGTGTACATACTTTGTATATTTCAGTGTTTTAAAATTTGTTGAGACTTATTTTATGGGCCAATATGTCATCTATTTTGGAGAGTGTTCCATGGGCACTTGAGAAGAATGTGTGTTCTGCTGTTGTTGAGTGGAATATTTTATAGATGTTTGTTAGCTCTAATTGGTTCACAGTATTGTTCAAGAATTATATTTCCTTGTTAATCTACTTGTTATATCTATTATTGAAAGTGGGGCATTGATGTCTCGAACTATTATTTTTGAATTGACTATTTCTCCCTTCATTTCTGTCAGTTTGCTTCATGTATTTTTAATCTCTGTTGTTAGGTGCTATAAAATTTTAGTTAATTTCATGGTTCTAAAAAAGTTGGTTCTGACAAATCAATTGGCAGTGTTCTCATCGTTTTTATGGAGGAGAGAAATTTTGCAGGTCCTTAGTTTCTATTTTCACTGACATCATCCTTAGATAACAGGTTTTGTTGGTGAGTTACATGTGGCTTGGGCAGGAAAGAGAGGAGGCAAAGATGCTGCCAAGATTTTTTATCTGAACAATTATTAATGTGAAACTGGCATTTTCTGATATGGAAAGATCTCCAGGAAGATCATATTTTAAAGGAGGGAAAATCAGTTTTGGGTATGTTACCTTTACCTATTAGCTATCCAAGGGGAGATGTCAAGTCTCATTCAAGGCACAAGTCTGGAACTGAGTGAAGCCCAGGCTGCAGGTGTAAAATCATAGGCAAAGACTATAAGACTCTGCATCTCCAGGCTTATACCCATGATCCTACTTAAGAGCCCTCTGGACTAGTAAAAGTGTTCTAGGTACTGTCCCTCAAACATGCCAAACACTGTCCTGCTCCTCACTTTTGCTCACTTTGCTCTGTCTGCCTAACAGACTTTCTTATGCCTTGCTTAAAATTGACCCTTCTTTTAAAACTCAATTAGCTTTATCACAAGTCTTCTCACCAATGGAGCCTTGTGCTGCCTGTTTCTCTTCTAATTCTCTGTTACTTACTGCTTGAGAATTTTCATTTAATATACTTTTTACCATGAATACATTTGTTTTCTATAACATTCCTCACCTTGGCCATATTGTACTTATTTGTTTCTATATCTGATGTCTCATGAAACTCTGAGATCCTTGAGACAGGAACGGCTGAAATGTATTCATTTTTGTATTTCTAGGTTTCAGCACAGTGTTTAGCATATAGTAGGTGTTCAACAAGTATTTCTGAATGAATGTGGATGTAGTATGTGTTGGCCCCTATGTTAGGTAATCTTCTGCAAACACAATCTTCAACAAAACACAGTGTATCCAAAACTGAATTTGATTTTTTACTTCCAACAAATTACAGCCAATGACACTATCATTTGCCCATTACCAAAACCCAAAACCTAGTACTCTCTTTTCACTAGTGTTTCTCCCACTCATACCCACCCATGTCTAAGCAATAATAGGTCTTTTCGGTTCTTCATCATAAACCTTTCTTCAATCCACCTACTACTCTCATCCTTAATGTCACTTTCTTCTTCTAGACTATCGTCTAACCTGAATTGTTTTCAGAGACTTCATGTGCTTCCCTGCAATCTCTCCACTCTGCATTCTTAATGATATTTCTGATGTTGGAAACGTATTGTGATCTCTGCTTTGTGATATCCTTTGTTGATCCCAGGGTCATAAGTTAAAATCCAAACTCTGGGGAGAGGGATAGCATTAGGAGATATACCTAATGTAAATGACGAGTTAATAGGTGCAGCACACCAACATGGCACATGTATACATATGTAATAAACCTGCACGTTGTGCACATGTACCCTAGAACTTAAAGTATAATTTTAAAAAATCCAAACTCTAACTATGGCTGCAAAAATAGTTTTTATCTCCAGTATCAGCTCCTCTATCAGTCCAAATATTTTACTATTTATCATCTCCTCTATTAATCTATATATTCCATCAGTCTATCTTCTCTACCCCACTGAACTAGGATACTATGCACTTGTCAAAGGCATTATGCCCTCTCTTTATACTAGGCTTTTGCACATGCTGCAAAAACAAAACTAAATAAACAAACAATTGCTCTGTATATTCTATTCCTCTTTACCTAGATAAGGTCTTCTCTTTTCTATGTCTCATCTTAAATGTAAATTTCCTCTAAGAAGCCCTTCTCTGATCACAGAGAAGAGGTTAGGAGCCTCTTCTCTGTGTTCTCATAGCTCCTGGTGCTTAAACCTTGGTAATACTCATTATACTGATTGTAATTGCGTGAATTGGGCTTTTCTTATGGTTCTTGTGGTTGTGGTTGTGATTGTGGAAGTTTTACCTACTGGGTTATAAACTCCTTGAGAACAGAACTTAGTCATCTGCATTTTCTGAACTTTGCATCGGATTTAGTGCAAGTTGGTTTTCAAGATGTATGCAAGAGTGTACTAGGTGGTTTACTTTATTGAATGAAATACACTTAATAGTCATATGGGGTGGGTATTATTGCCTTCCTATTATCAATGAAGAACTTGGTGCTCCGTAAGCATAAGTTGATTTCCCAAGTTCACAGAACTGGTAGGTGATACAATTCAGCTTTTTACCAAGTCTTTCTGACCCTAAATTTAGTGTTCTTTTTAATCAATCAGAGCTATCACCATTATGGCACTTAGCCTATGAATTATTGCAATGTTCTTCATCTCTTCCTACAATCGGTTAAAACGTCCTTAAGGGCATCATCTAAGCCTGAAATTTCTTTCTGCCTCCCTATTTTCTGACACCAAGCAGTTGCACAATATACATTGATTATTTCATGTGAAAGCATTAATGATACTTAAAGAATCCGTAAATACTAGGGACTATTCATAGTTTTTATTAGCAGCCTTAATCCTCAGACCTTCTACCTAGAACTTTCCTTCTGCTAAAAACCAAGACCAGGTAAGAGAGAAAATATGTGGAATGTCGATATACATACAAATTTGGATATGGAAAAAACTTCTAGAGATTCTGTCAAGTCCTACATTCTCATTTTATGAACATGAAAGCTGAAGCCTAAAAAGTTTCAGCAACATATCCTATGCTACTGGGGTGATATTTAGCAGAACAGAGAGGAACACACTGATCTCTTTTCAGTATCACTATCTGACCACACTGCTGTGTAGCCTCTTTATGCCAGTCATAGGAACACTAGTAATCAAGGCAGACTAATGAAGTCAACCCACTGACTCATTGTTGAGGAACAAGACCTTGGGTGATTTGGGAGAACTGGAAAACTGAATGTGTCTTTCCTTGTAGGTAACAATTTCTCCTCCGGGGAAGGCAATACCAGCATCCCCACTGCAGCATCCCGGTAAGCTGTCTGGGCTGCTGCGATGGGTGTTCAGTCAGTACATGAGCCTGGAGTGCTCCAGGACATGCCCTGGATACTGTGGATGGGGCTGCATTTGCATTATCTTCAGAGTTTTTCCAAAGCTGAGCTCTCTCTTCCATGAGTTACAACACAGGAGGTGTATCAGGCTCTATACGAAAAGCAGATTATTGAAAGGAAATTATTGGAAATAAAAGCTCATTTTCAGGCATTTTGTGTATCCTACGAGGTTGTTTCTCAAAGAAATTCTGCAGTGCTTTATTTAGTGAATAAAAGCAGTGGTTAGACTAGAAGTCTTTTAATTTTTTTTTCGCCTCTGAGATTGTATGAGTATGTTGATAGCATAAATGATCACACTTCAATTTCTCTGCATTTAGTAAGCCTCAATTCTTGCTGGCAAACCTGGAAGGAAATGGGACCAGGATAAATTGGGCATTTGCTCTCTGTCAAGTACTTCACGTGCATTAGCTAGTATAATCCCCCTGATATTTTTGTGAGATTCAAGCCTCACTTTATAGATGAAGCTGCTGAGGTGCAGGGAAATTTTAAGTGGCTTCCAAGACAGCAGTCAAGCTTGAAAAACCTTGGGTTTAAACCTTGATCTGTGTGATGTCCATGCACAGGAAGCTAACTTCAAGGTTGTTTTGGTTATTTTTACCTCCTTCATAATTTGCTTAGAACAAAGTACAGTTCCACTTTGGTGAGGTCTGTTGTCCTGGCACAAAAGTAGAGATGCTGTTGTCCTGAAGATAAATTTAAATAGAATTTAGAAACCAGGCTCCACAGACTCCTTTGTGCCTTTTAGAACAACTGCCTCTTGACCGCCAGTGTCGTTTTTATGCAGGACGTTATGTGGAGCTGCAGTAACTCACTTGCTCAGGTCTCTAATGTGAAGTTCCCAAGGTAAATAGGCTTAACCATACATAGAGGGATAAACATAAACAGTTTCTTGAAGATGCCACCCTAGATTGAGAAGTGGGCCAAGCCAGCCAATCAGCTGACCACAAACTGATCCCCTTTAAAAGCTTCTGTTCTCTAATTGACTTGGCTAATTACTTTTTATAACCTGGCCTGATTGTGAGCCTACCGTATCAGCAGAGCCTTAGGAGCAGACATGTGGAGTTACTTCTCCAGAGTTGTAGTCAGCCAGTTAGTCAACAAGAGTTGACTGGCACCTGCCATACATCAGGCATTGCTTTAGGGACTGGAGACACAGCACTGACAAAATACCTGACAATGAATTGACATTCCAGAGGCCAAAGACAGGCAACATAAACACATAATATTATACTTTTGCTTGGGTTCTTTCCCCCTCTTTCTGATGTCCTGCCTATTCAGAAATGAGACGACAACATCTCCTGGGAAGGAATACTTTTTCCCCTTCTCCTGGAAATGAATCATGATTGGTTTGGACATTTCTCTTTAACATTGATTAATTTAGGGCTAGTTAATAACTGTGACTCAGTTCTGTGATCTTAGGAAGAGTCTGCTTAGCACATTTGATAAAGATTCTCCTCCCTCCTAATAAAATGAAAGGCTTTCTCTTCTTCTTCCCTTTGGACATGTGCGGATGTAGTACCTGGAGCTGCAGCAGCCATCTTATACTCATGAGGTGCATCATCAGTGCAGCACTGAAGATGATGCATCAAACAGATGGAAGAGATTAGGTTTGCAATGATACTGTCAAGCTCTTGAACCAACCTTAGAGCCACTGACCTTTAGCATTATTGAGGAGTAAAATATAATCACTTTCTGCTGGGTGTTTCTAACCTGCATCCAGAAGTATTCTAACTAATATAGCAAGGATAGTGGACTTTATTGTTATTGCAGTGGGAAGACAGTGGAGGGTTTTAGGCAGGAGCACGATACTTTGATTTGTGGTTCAAGCGATTTCTCTGGATGCCATTTGAAGAGTGGATCAGAGTGGAAGCAGGAGTGCAGTGAGGAACCTCCTACAGTAGTCCATGATTGAATAGGGCTGTAAAATGAGGACAAAAATGAAATGTTCAGATTTTGGATTTACTATGGAGATAATTTTCGTAAGACTTGCTGATAGATTGATTTGGACGTGGAGTATAAGGGAAAGAGAAGACTAGAGGATGCCTCCTGGATTTGAGGCCTGAGAAAATGATAGATAATGGTGCTGTTTATGTCAAAGATTTGGAGAGGTGGGGTGTGGGGACAATGGTCCTATTTTAGTAAAGTTAATTTTGAGGTGCTTATTAGATATCCGAGTAGATATATCCAGTAGGCAAATGTATAGACCAGTCTCAAGCTCAGGGCAGAGGTTTAGATAGAGATACAGTATAAAGTTTGGAGTCGTCAGTGTTAGAAGGGACTAGATAAAATCACCTGGAAAGAGTATAGATGAAGAAGAGAAGAGAACCAAAGACAAAGCCTGGGGATGCTTCAGTGTTAGGAAATGTGGTAGAGGAGACAGAGAGAGTAAAGGAGAAGGCAAGCAAAGGAATCTGAGAAGGAGAGGCCAGTGAGGGAGGAAGTAAACCAGGTAAGGGTGGTGGCACCAAAGCCCATAACAAAGTGTTCCACGAATGAGAGTGGTCAACCATGCCAAGGGTGGCTAAGAGCAATGAGGGAGGAAAATTGATCATTTGCTTTAGGAAGACCTAGTCAATGTTTCTCAATCTTTAATAAGCATAGAGATCACCTGGGAATTATTAAAATCATATTTGGGAGCTGGGGAAGGGACTCTGCAATTCTCTGCTTTATTTTATTTTATTTTATTTTATTTTATTTTTTGAGACAAGCTCTCACTCTGTCACCCAGGTTGGAGTGCTTTGGCACGATCTCAGCTTACTGCCGCCTTCACCTTCCAGGCTCAAGCCATCCTCTGACCTCAGCCTCCCAAGTAACTGGGACAACAGGCATGTGCCATCAAGCCTGGATAACTTTTTTTTTTGGTAGAGATAGGGTCTCACCATGTGGCCCAGGCTTATCTTGAACACCTGAATTCAATCAATCTGCCTGTCTCATCCTCCCAGTATTGGGATTACAGGCATAAGCCACCATGCCCAGCCTTCTCTGCTTTTCTAACAAGCTGCCAGATAATGCTGAATCTACTTGCCCTTTGACCACACTTTGCAAATCTCAAAGATTAGGTTGTTGGTGCCCTTGACAAGAAGTCAAGTTCCAGTGGAGTAGTGAAAGACAAAAGTCATCTTGGAGTGAGTTGGAGAGAGAATGAGAGTTTAGGGAGTGCAGACTGAAAATGAAAATATGGACAGTTGTTGAGGAATCAAAAGATTTCTCTCTCTCTCTCTCTCTGTTTCTCTCCCCTGGCACTTTAATGTGTTTGTTCGATTTGTATCTATGTGTGACTGCACAAACTCATCCTCCTGGTCATGATCCCATGAGGTGATTGCCGTGATTCTTGAGGGAGGATCGGATTTTCCCTGTGCACCCCCCGTGCACCAGCCCTGGGGCTAAATCCTGGAGCGACCCTGGCATTAGAGAGGCAGAGCATAGCGCATATAACCTTCAAGCTGACTTTGTGTGTTTGCCACACGACTGAAGGCATCACAGAGCCACTCAGTAGACTGCTAATGATGACATTCCTTTCCAGAGGCCCTCTAAGCACAGTTATTTTTGTTACAGGGTATTTTATGAAAAATGCTACATATAAATATGATATGCACAAACTATATATTGTTTATAAGACTATCTTATAGACTTTTTTTTTTAAATAAAGCACATTATACCACTCACATTTCCCCAGTTACCAATACTCTGGTATCAGACTGCTTAAGTTAAAAATCTAGCTCTAAATATTTATTAGCTGTGTAACCTTGAGCAAATTACTTAATTCTCCTAAATTTCAGTTTCTTCACCTTCCAGAGTTAAAAGTACCTAATATCTTTGTTGGGAGGTTTAAGCAAGCTAATAAATATAAATACTTAGCACAGTAGCTGGCATATAGTGAAAGCTTTAATTATTTGTCTGTTATTACATAATCTAATGCACGAAGTATGAAATAGTCCAGGAATTGGGCCTCTAATAAGTTATCAAATTTGGTTGACTTTATAATAATTTTATGGAATGATCAGAAAAGAAATATTAATGATGGATACGTTATCATTTTTAGCCTCAAATTGGCAAATGTAAAAACCAAGTATAATGGCCAAAATACTGCTAAATAGCAAGATAATTTCCAGTGCTGCTTTATTATGTTTTTTTTTTTCAAAGGTGTTCATTCCTGTTTTTTGGCATCCAGAGTCAAAATCAGAATCAGAATCCCAGAACTTTAAAGACAAATGATCTTAGAGGTCACCTCATCTGACTACTGCTGTATAAACGTGGGACCAAGGCTGGTGAATTTGGGTAGCTCTCACAAAGTCACGTTACCCATAAAGAAATGAAAGAATTGGAATTTAAATATAGGTCTCTGGATTCTTTAACCAACGTTCCTGGATCATATGAGTGATGAGATTAGCAGGGGAAATGTTTCAGGTTAAATCACACAAAATGTCTTTATGGCATCAGCCTGAGGTGTAAAGAGGCAGCTGGCCCCACAGCAGGTACCCACAGAGCAGTGTGGGGGTGGGACTGCAAACTCTTGGCATCTGACCTCATCCCTGCACACATTTTGCCCTTCCCTGTAGGCTCTGTTCTGATGCCCATCTTGTCTCTCCAAGTTTTGTGGTTCCTCCTTCTGGTTTACAAAACATCTCCTTTCAATCACAGTGACTGCGTGGGCCAGTTGTCTGTCTGTCTCTTTGGCATGTTTTCATGACTCTTTTTTTCAAACTCTCTCTTTTTTTTAATTTAAAAGCTTTATTACATCATTTAGACTTGAAAGAAGTCACAATAGTTAACACACTTACACATGTTCTGTACACCACCAACCAAAATGGATTGATTTCAGAATTGTTATTAATAAAAAATAAACATACTTACAGTGAAAATAAAAGCATGCTAGCAAGTTTGATAATTAAACTTTTATCTATAATTAGTTTGGGGGAAGCGCCAATCTACAGGATTGCATATAAGACACGGTGTCATTAAGTTTAAAAAGTTCATAATTGAAGAACTTTGTTGTAATATATATGATGCATTTCTTACTACGGTTTTTTTCCTCCCCAAACTAAAAGTTTTAACCAATTTATGTAAAAAGCTCCATTTTCCCTTTATTGGAGGTAAAAGTAGAAAAAGCTCTAAACTCTCCCTACAACCATCTAAGTAATAGAGCTATTTAATGCTACAAATATGACTATAAACCTACAGAAATAAACCGTTATAAAATTTGTGCTCCTTGTCCTCCAAAATGGCATGGGTTCCTAATGACACTCACCCCATGGTGAGTTGGGTGGAATGTCCAGGGTCCCACAAATGTTTTCTGACCTCAGAAGGTTGAGCCTGGACACACGTGACTCACTTAAACCTGTTAAAGACCAAATTACCCAGATAAAAACTGTTGGATAAGTCCAACCTAGAACTGCTAGGTTGGGTTTCATTTGAGGGTCTATATTGGTCAACTACAGCAGGCATGGAAAATAGCTTTCATTTTCATGTGCTAGCTCCAAATGATTGCTAGTGGCTGCCCAGCCTACTCTGACTAGGATAGTGGTCTGCGCTGCACCTTATCAGAAAGGAAAGAGTATGGAGGACGAAATGAATGAATGCTGTTTAGAAATGCCTGCCACAAGTCACCGACTAGAGAGTGGTGGCTCCTGGTGGCTTATTTTCAATCTCTAAATGGCTAATTGGAGCATTTTCTGGGACTTGCTTTGTAGATGTGTCCTTGGAGTGTTGAAGTTCTTCTCTAATACCCAACTGATACACTTTATACTTATCTACCTTTAAGGAGATAAAACCATATTTAGAGAATGTGAAAAGATCCAAGGAGGAGAAGAGGAAGGATTTTAAAATTTGCTGAGGGCTTATTGAGTCCTATATACTTTCGTGCATGCGATGGTTTTTTTTAGGTATGAAAAAAATGTCCAAACAGGAGGGAATGATTTGCCCTGACTCTGAAGCAGAGACTTTGGCAGGGGTCAAACGTCCCAGCTGTTGGAAGAAGAGGAGCTAGGGGTCAGGGAGCCTGCAGGCCCTGATATTTTTGGGTCACATTGTCACAGTTAAGTGTCAGAGAACCAGAAAGGCAACACTGAATAATGAGAGGAAATAATGGGAAGCTTATTAACATATTTTATAAAAATTAATAACTTTGACATTTCCCCACTGTTGTACAGTGCCTCAAGATCCTAGGCTCTGCCTTGTGCAAAAAAAAGTGTTTCCCAAATCACTCAGCTCCTTGCTCTGGTGGGCAACCCTGGAATCCCTATGAGCAGAGACGTCATCCCATGCAAAAACATTGGACAGTGTTAAAACGCGGGGTCTTGGGAGGCCAAGGAGGGCGGATCACAAGGTCAGGAGATCGAGATCATCCTGGCTAACACGGTGAAACCCCGTCTCTACTAAAAATACAAAAAATTAGCCGAGCATGGTGGTGGGCGCCTGTAGTCCCAGCTACTTGAGAGGGGGAGGCAGGAGAAGGGCGTGAACCCGGGAGGCGGAGCTTGCAGTGAACTGAGATCACCCCACTGCACTCCAGCCTGGGCGACAGAACGAAACTCCGTCTCAAAAACGAACAAACAAACAAAAAATGTGGGGTGTAGGACTAGTGACTTTGGTGTAGTTTTTGTTCTATAACTTTCTGATTTTAAAACACCAGGTAAATTCTAAAACCTCTAACTTCACTTTATTTTCTCAAAAATGAAAAACTCCATTGCATACTTCAAACCTCCACTGTATACTTTAAAGGTTGCAGTTACTCTGTACTAAAAGTGCTAACAGCCTCTTCAAAATATGTTTATGGCTGGAGGATGAAACTTAGCTTTACTGACTAGTTAACTCATGGCTTATTCTCTTTTGGATACAAATGAGATCATTTCAACTTCATAATATAAATTTCACTGGCACCTGTTTGTGGAGGATCTTATGCTAAGTAACCACACAAGCACATACGCACATGCAAGTGCACTCATATACATGCATACATATATTTCTGGCAGCCCACTAGAGAGAGCTCACATGCATCCAGGAGTAAATCCCCAGCTGCCGTGTGGAGTTCCTGGGTATCGCTCCTCTCTCTGCCTCCAGCAAGTGTCACTGGCTTCCCCAGGCAGAGCTGATGTTCTCTCCACACCCAGAAAGTGCTGCCACCTCTGTTGGCACTATCGCCATCACCAATGAGGCCATTCAGTCCTTGCTGGATGCTACCATCTCTTGCCATTGGTTTTGCTGCATCCTAGAAGGTACAGCAAGCTCCCGCCAGCCACTGCCGTCTTCCATGTGTCACCACTGTGGTTTCTCCCATCTCCCCAAAGACCCTGAAATCTGCTGGGAATGACAACTGAGCTCTTAAGGTAACATATCTGCACTTCGTTTCTTGGTTAAACGGGGGATGCTGTCTCCCTGTTTTTTGGCCTTCCAATGTGTGAGAGGAACCCTAAAGTAGTTAGCTTATCCCCCCAAGACTTACCCACCATTTAATTAAACATGTTTGATCTTTTGGTTTTTATTTACAGCACTGTCTCAGACTGGGTGCTAGACATGAGTCCACATGGCTGGGTTAAGGATAAATTTGATTTCAGGGACCAGAATCACTCTTCTCCAACAACCTTTGGCTTGATACTGGGTTTTGCAGAAGTTGCTAACAGTTCCCTAGAACTTTTTACCTCTTTTTTTTCCTGTAGTAACAGATCCCCTCTCCCCCTGCCCCAGTTAGGTAGCTGGGCAGACGTCATTCAGCTAGAAACTGCATTTCCTGAGGATTCTTGTAATGAAATTTGACAATATGACCAAGTTTAGGTCAAAGGTTTCAAGCAGGACTGAAATACATTTTAATGGTTCTGTTGAGGACCTAGGAGAAAGATCATCTATCCTAAGGGAAGGAGGCTGCTATGACCCCGTATTTTAGTTTAAATGCAGACTCTGCTGGTGTAACAAAGAGACTCAAAAATACACAATAGCATAAGATACATGCTTATGTTGGCTTGAAATGGTGACTGGATCCTAAAGAATTAAACGGGGGCTTCTCCATGTTTTTTTTGCCTTTTGTGCAGGTTGGAAAAAAAAAAAAAAAAAACATGGTAGTTATCCTTTGACTATGCACTACAGAGTGGCAGAGCTATTCAGTGGAAGAGACCTGGATGTTTCAGTGGCCTCATGGAGCATGGCTACTTTGTTACCCTGGACTGTCCATTTCTGAGCTGTTTCTCTTTAATTCACACTATTGTATTTTTTGTTTGTTTGTTTTCTTTGTTATAGCAGCATAGCCTGTACTTTTGTTGGTCTTATACTTGGTTCTTTATTTCCTTAGGATGGGCTTTCTTCTAGGAGGCTTCTTAGGAAACATGAAAATGATCTTCTAATGGACCATTTGACTAACTCACTCAACATACCCAGGCATGTCTCTAAACAGAGCAGAGATTCAAGATGTGATCCCTGCTCCATTTTTGGGGTAAGCTTCTTCCAATTACTATCACAAAATTTGTTGTGGCTGTTGTTCACTAAGCTTGAGAAAATTTCCTATCTATATTTGCAAATCTATTTTTCAAAAGACTGTAAAATGTGTACCTTTAGGAATTATTTCATGTACTCTCTGACCTGTTGCCTAGAGCAGCAGTCAAGAAAAGACTTGAATTTTATGGAAATTACCAAAAGAAGACTTTGTGCAGAGGATAACTGTGGTGGCTTTAACACAGGATCTTTTGGTGCCAGCTTTTTTTGAAGCCACCAAGGCTATGAAATGTGCAAAAGAGCCTAGATGAACTAGTTCTCTGAGCTGCAGCCCTCCCAGGTGTTGTGTGCATGACTGCAGGGAAGGGGGGCCTTTTCATTGTTGGTGTGGAGAAAGATATAACGCAATCCGCCATGTTCAGGGGATGTATGCATGTTAATTGAGTAATTTCCAGCCCACATGTTCCGGAAAGCAGAACTTTCCATGAAACTCTATGGGGGTGAGACATAAAAGAGTACACATTGGGTACAGTGTACACTGCTCAGGTGATGGATACACCAAAATGTCAGAAGTCACCACTAAAAAACTTATTCTTGTAACCAAACACCACCTGTTCTCCCAAAACCCTGTTGAAATAAAATAAGAAAAAAATGAAAAAAAGACAAAACAAAATGACCATTAATATTTGAGTAGAGCTTATTCGTTGATATTTTCATTGTCAGAACCCTTTGAGGTATATACTATGATTGCCACCAACTTAAGGATGCAGAATCAGAAACACACAGGAAAGAAGTCAAATACCTTTCCCAAGTCAGAGAGAGTATATGGCCTGAAAAAGAACCACATCCAAACTTCATTTCAAATTCCCTGCTCCTACCGGTACTCAATATGATCTCATTCTTGTTGCACCCAGCTCATCTTCCTCCTTATTTCTAAAAATGATTTGAAATCAGGATGATTATTGCTGATCCTGAAAAAGAAAGCAATTGCAAATAGATGCTTTTAAGTTGTGTTACATAGCAGAATAGAAGAGTAAAATGTAGTGAGTTCACCTAAGGGAAACATGCAGCAGTTAAGCAATTAATATAGCAACATAGCAAGATTTGAACCATGCAGTTCACTGAAAAAAATGAGAGACAAGGTGAGTTCTATAGCATGATACCATATATAGAAGTTAAGCAAACAAATACAAAAAACAATGTTGGTACCAAATTCCTATTGGAGCATATCTAGATAAAACATAATAGAGGAGGTGCCTAGGGAGGGCAGCAGGAGGAGAATGGAGATGTTGACAAGAGCCTGTCATGAACTAATGAGTATGGCTAAACCTCTTTGCACTTCAAATTCTGAAGGGAAAAGATGCATAACAACATTGTTTCAAGACCAGGGATGGATCAACAGAACAAGTGAGTCAGGAAGCCACTGACTTGGCCAGATAAACCTCAGAGTCCCTTTTAATGTTACCATTTTGTGTCCAGTGATTTTAATTCATTAGTTCATGCAATATTTATGTAATGTTTACCATATACATGGCAATATTCTCAGTGCCTGGGTACCTCAAAAAGCAAATCAGAATGACCCTTTGCCATTGTGGAGATTATATTCTAGTGAGAGGAGACAGATAACAAGCAGTAAACATAAAATTATGGTATATGAAAAAGGTGATAAATACTAAAGGCAAAAAAAATACAGGCAGAAGAAGATATTAGGAGTGCAGAGGAAGAGTGCCAGGGTGCAATTTATGATGGGGTGCTCGGGAGAGGACTTATTTTTAAAGGTGGTATTTGAGCAAATACTTGAAAAAGTAGGACACTCTATATGAATAATTGGGAGAAGAATATTTCAGGGAGAGGTTTCAGCCATGCAAAGTCCCAAGGCAAGGAAGGATATGCCTAGCATGTTCAAGGTATATAGTATGATTGCCACCAACATAAGGATGCAGCATCAGAAACACACAGGAGTGAGTTCAAATACCTTTCCCAATTCACAGAGAGAGTACATGGCCTGCAGAAGCACCACATCTAAATTTCATTTCAAAGGAAGTCTGTGAAGGAGGTCTGGGAATTTGGGGTTTTATCTGAGTCCGATAGGAGCCATCAGAGGGTTTTGAACAGAGGGGTAACATCACATGATTTACATTTTAAAAGGATCATTCGGACTGTTGTGTGAAACATAGCCTGGCAGATATGCAAGGAGGAAGACTAGTAGGAGGCAATTGAAGTGTCCAGGTGAGAGATGGTTTAGACAAGAGTAGTAGCAGTGGAGATGTTAAGAGGTGGTTGCATTCTGAATATTGTTTTGAAGGTGCAGTAGACCTCCCATTGTCCATGAGGCTATGTTTCAAGATGCCCCAGTTGAGAGAAACCACAGATAGTACTGAACCCTAGGTACACTATGATTTTTCCCACTCATACATACCTATGGTAAAATTTAATTTGTAAGTTAGGTACAGTAAGATATTAGTAATAACAACTAATAATAAAATAGAACAACTAAGGAAAATCAGGGTTATTTGAACACAGCACTATGATACTGTGGCAACCAATCTACTGGCAGCTACTAACTGACTAAGGGTAGCATAGACAAGGTGGGTGTGCTGGGCAAAAGGATGATTCACATCCCTGGTGGGGTAGAGTGGGCTGGTGCAAGATTTCATCACACTACTCAGGATGGTGCACAAATGGAAACTTATAAATTCTTTATTTATATAATTTTTTATTTAATATTTTTGGATCAAGGTTGACCACAGGTAACTGAAACCACAGAAAACCAAACTATAGCTAAGGGGAAACTATGATAAAGACAACATGAGGTCCCAATGGATTGGGTGTGGGTGTGGGAGAAGAGAGGAGCCAAGGATGATGTTTTCAGTTGAACAACCGTAAGGAGGGAGTTGCCATGCCTGAAATGGGGGAGAAGACTGCAGGTTGCATAGATTTGGCTGGGGAGGGGATGGCGCTGGGGTGGAGCTCACAGGTTAAGCTTTGGATGTGTTAAGTTGAGATGTCTGTTACACATTCAAGTAGGGATGTCAAATAGGCAATAGATTTATGATTCTGGAATTCAAGTAAGAGGTATAAAGATAAAAAGAGTTTGAAGAAACAAAACATTTCCAAGTCTTGCACTAAGAATGCCATACATGATATATATTAAGGATTTTGTGTCTCTTATTCCTGAGGATTTTATATCTGGAGTGTGTACAGTCATCACGAATGTCATTGTCACCACCATGACTAAACCCCTGCTGTGTTAAAGGTACTTTGGGAAGTTTTCTGAGCATTTAGTGTATGCCTTTGTTTTGGGCCTGCTCTGATGTACAACAGAGACCTATTTAGATCGCTCTCAGCAGACTGAGTAAGTTTTGGGCAGAATGGATGATGGTATGTAGCCCAGTGGCTGTCACGTACTGGCATCCCAAGACAAAAAGAAAGTCATAGTAGGAAATAATTTAAAGTCAGTTCCTCAGGTGTGCAGAAATATAATTCACATTTTGCAACATTCAGTTGTATTTTTAGCTCCCAATTCACCTGAGGCCTGAAAAACAGTCTTAGTCCACTTAGAGTAGATTCAGACACTTTTGGTTTAAAGTCAGTAAACTCTAGGTTTTCTCTTGTGCTTCCTTTCTGGGGCAGCCTATACGTTCTGGAGTGCATGGTCACATTGGGGTGGAGACAAGTATCTGGTGGGAATCTGTGACTGTCCATGTGCAGAGATGTGCATTGCTACATCTCTGTCTTTCTTTTCTTTTTCTTTTTTTTTCTTTGAGACAGAGTCTCGCTTTGTCACCCAGGCTGGAGTGCAGTGGTGGAATCTCAGCTCACTGCAAGCTCCGCCTCCCGGGTTTGCACCATTCTCCTGCCTCAGCCTCCTGAGTAGCTGGGACTACAGGTGCCTGCCACTACGCCCAGCTAATTTTTTGTATTTTTCGTAGAGACAGGGTTTCACCACATTAGCCAGGATGGTCTCGATCTCCTGACCTTGTGATCCACCTGCCACAGCCTCCCAAAGTGCTGGGATTACAGGCGTGAGCCACTGCGCCCGGCCACTACGTCTCCTTCTTGATTGTCATCATAGTTTCTCACAGGCCTCCAATGGGATCTCTGCATCCACATCTGGTCTTCTGTCCACAAGCTTTTTCACTGTGGGATTTTCTTGTCAAGAGTGTGACATTCCTTCAGGTGTACTGGTTCTTTCTCTTTCCCTGACTCCCTCCATCCCTCTCTTCCTCCCTCTATTGGTTCCTCAACTCTTACCTCTTGGCTTAATCGGAAGTGATGAGGGGGAGTAGATAGAGGAAAGCTTGACTGCTCTTTCAGCAACTCTGGGGGCCCAGGAAACATGCAGTGGGCTGTCCCTTTCTTCTCCAACATTTTTTGTGGCCTGCTTGCTCTGTGTCTGCTCCTTGACACCTTGAAAGTATAAGAAGCCACTGTGGGTGATGCCCAACTCCTCCCTCCCTGCTTTATAGAAAGCAGACCATGGTTTCTATCATCTCCTCCTGGTCTTCCGTTTAACAGGGATATCATGCATTTCCCAGCAATGTCAATCCCCAGGACATAGTCCAAGATTAATAGGCAATAGGGCCCATTCTCAGACACTCAAACTAGGATCTTTCTTGTTTCCTTTCCTATTGTTTTTCGACTTGTCAGCTCAGAGATTTTGTTTTTCTTTTCCTTCTATATGGTGGGAAATGGGCTAGACAATTATTTTTCTAAGCCTATAATTTATGCCAGGACTGTAGCGTCTTTTGTTTCTTCTCTCTTTCTTGCTATGGCTACACTTCCCGGGTAGGGTAGAAACCGTGGTGTAAATCAAATGGATAAGGTGGAGAAGGGCAATACAAAGAAGAGGAAAGCAATGACATTTTGGAGACAAATTTATGGATCTTCCCAACATCATTCAGCCACAGAATCTCTGGAGATCTGTGCTCAAATTTCAGCTTTACTGCTTCACCTCCAGGCTCCAGCTCAACCCTGCTCCAGACCTGGGCTTCTGACATAAGAGAAGCAAAGTACAAGATGCATCAGGCAGTGTACCCATCTGCAGGTTATCACCAGCCCCCAGCAAACCCAGGTAGGGCACCTCCTTCAAAATTTTAGTTTTCCTATTTATCAGACAGGCATGTGTATCTCATGCATACACACATATGTTGGGGAACATATGAGATGATGAGACTGTGGGGAAGGAGGTGGTGATCAGAGATAACTAAAAGAGCTCTGAACTCTTAATCAAAGGCTCTGAGGCCAAAAACCTGCTGTGTGACTTTTTTGCACTCATTGACACTTCTGTTCCTCGGTACGTTTTTCTGAACTATGAAGGGAGATAGTAGGCTCACTTATCCACTTACTGGTTCAGTCATAAATTCAACATTTACTGGGCGTCCCCTGTATTCTATGCATTGTGCTAAGTGCTCTGTCACTATTGCAATTACTGCAGTTTCTTATAGATCACCTCTGACAACCGCAATGACAACCATCATGAGCTGGGCTCCTACAGGATGCCAGGCATTGTGCTGAGTGCTTCATCTATGTTATTGCATCCAATCCTTGGGAAGAGATTAATTCCATCTCTATTTTGCTGTTGAGAAAGAGAAAGTTTATGAGATTAAGGGACATAGTCAAGGTTTTCCAACTAGGAATAAGCATCGGTCAGGGTTAGGACTCCAGCCTTTCTGTTCCTGAAACAAATGAATAAAAAGATTCACTATCACAACATCATGTCCTTTGCAGCAGCATGGATGGAGCTGGAGGCACTTATTCTAAACAAATTAACACAGGAACAGAAAACCAAGTACCGCATGTTCTCACTTATAAGTGGGCGCTGAACATTGAGTTCTCATGGACACAAAGAAGGAAACAAAAGACACCGGGGCCTACTTGAGGGTGGAAGGTGGGAGGAGGGTGAGGATCAAAAAACTACCTATTGAGTGCTATGCTTACTACTTGGGTGGTGAAATAATCTGTACACCAAGCCCTTGCATCATGCAATTTATCTATATAACAAGCCTGCACATGTACCCCTGAGCCTAAAATAAAAGTTTAAAAAGTCACTATCTTCCAATGTCTCATATTCTTGTTTCTTCTGATTTAAACATGCTATGATTCTACATAGATTCGAATGCATTATATGCACATCCAAACACACACACAGAATATTTCATGAAGTCATTTGTCGTTGCTATTTCAGAAATGAGTAAAATACTTAGGACAGGGGACACACAGGTGTGTCCTGTAAGTAAGGATGACTCGGTGAGGTCTTTGATCCAATATCTTACTTTCTGTAGTGCTCACAACCCCATTTCAGGGCTGGGTTCCCATAGATGGGCAAATATTTGGTCGAGCCTTTGTTGCAACTGCACAGCTACCTATAGAGAAGGAAGAGTTGCCCTCTCTTTTCTCCTCCCACAATTGAGTGTCTCTTTCCTGAGCTCATCTGGGGCACAGTAGGAATGCTGCCAGAAATGCTACCCAACTGCACCTTTGGGTGCTAAGAGTAGTTTTCCATGTATGATGGAAACTGGAGATAGGGCACTGACTGCTCCGGACTGGGTGGTAAGAAACAGGGCTCCTTCAATCCTCCTATTTGGTGAATTAATCCTTTTTGTTCAAAAGATGCCTCAGACAAACAGGAGCTGTCATTTTGGAACACAGGGATTCAGGAAACACTTGGGAAAGTACTTGCCAGAAATTGCTCTTGAGTGACTTTATCTCAAAGAATTGCTGAGGCTGAGCTGTTATCAAATTAAATGGCAGACCTCAACATATCCACGCTCCCAATAAACCACATTTATTACCTTACAAAAGTGACATTTTCTTTGACAGTGAAGTAGCATAGTTGTAAAGAAATAATTTTCCGTAACATTGTTAGTCACTGGCATGCAAAGTCATTCTCTGGCATCAAACTCAAATGATGTCTTCAATGATGAGTATCATCATAAAAAGATGGACTGGGCTCTGATATTATGGAGGAGGTTGAAGCAAGAGGAGGGAGGAGAAAAGGCATTTTCTGCAATCCTTCTATTATAGGAACTGAGATGAGAATCTGAACAGAAGGCCATACTGTACGGAGACTTACTCCAAGCATCCATCCCCATTCTATCCAGTTGAAATGAATAGCAGGGAAGGAATGAAACCTAGATTACCTTTACTAAGGGGAATTGGAATGGGAAAAATATTTACAACAAGTATTAGGTTGATTGCAAAAGTAATTGCGCTTTTTACCATTGAAAGTAATGGCAAAAATCGCAGTTACTTTTGCAATCAACCTAATACAAATTTAGCTGCACAGACAATGCACTTTTCTATTATCCTGTCCTCTCCCAGAAGAGGCACAAAGGTAAGAAAGTCTGTACTACTTAATATTTGTGTAGCAGTTGAAATGTACAGTGTCTTTTCGTGAATTGACCTATTTATGTCTCCCAATAGCCCTGTGAGTTAGAAATTATCATTCACGTCTTATAGAGAAGGGAATCGAAGCTCAGAGAAGGGAGTTAAATCCAATATTTTATAAAATTGGGGCTTGTGGAATCTAAAGTTTGGAAGGCACCTTAGAAGTGATCTAGTTGAAACTCTAGTCCAAATCAGTCTAATTTAGCTCAATTCCACTGGATTCAATAAACATTCATTTAGTACCTGGTTGTGCCTAACACTGTGTCAGACCCCGATATAAAAATAGGAATTGGTTCTGGTTTCTGTCCTGGAGGAGCATACGGGCAAGGGGGACAGCCTGGGAAACCACTTACTCTCACACTGTGAAGTAGAGGATACCTGAAAGAGGTATGTGTGGTACAATCTGGGCAGGAGCCATTATTCACCTGGAAGGGCAGGTGCTGGGGAGAAGTAGTCTAGAGAGGTCCCAGGAGCTGAGCTCCTAAGGAGGAGGAACCTTTCTGTGGGACTGGAAAGGAACGGCCACTGGTCAGCAGGGCAGGACTGTGCAGGCAGAGGGAGCGGCATGGGCCCAGGACAAGGGATGCTCAGAGGAGCCTGGCAGTCTGTGGGGCTAGAAGGAGTGGTGAGGAAGCTGGAAAGGGAAGTCAAGATGGGAATCTGAAGGATGTTGAGGACCATGTTATGTAATTTAGGTTCTCTCCTCTAGGAAATAGGGACCCATCAAAGGCTTTTAAGCACAAGAGTACAGAAATAGTGATAATAATGACCCCAGGTAACATTTATTGAGCACTTACCACAGGCCAGACATTTGCTAGACGCTTTACATGCAGTAGCACATTTAATCTTCTCCAAAACACTTTGAGGAAAGAACTGCTATGATCTCTGTCTTACAAATGTGGAAACCAGGGGTTAGGGAGCTGAAGTAGCCTGCTGTGGCAGAGTCAGGCTCTCCAGCTGTGACAGGCTTAGATGGCTGTGTTTATCAGAATGATCACTAAAAGCACTGTGAAAGGTCAGCTTCAAAGGAGAAGGGGTTTATCCTGGCCCCAAATGTATGACTCAGGACTCATCGGGAGGCCCTCCATTTCTGAGCTGGGGAAGGAAACGCTCCTGTCCTTCCATGCTTGCTCCCTTCCCCAGGAAGCTCAGGAGAGGAATGTGGCCCTAGTTACCCAAGCCTTTTAGCTACTGCCTTCCGCCTGTCCCGACCATGTTTACCCCCTCTCCCTCCCACATTTGCACTCTTCATGAGTGACAGCTCTGAAACCCACCAGTGTTGGTTCAATGGACTTTAGGGAAATCAAGGCTATTCAACCTAGAAAGTGGACAACAAGCATGGTAGGGGCTACCTGTGGTCCAAGATAGGTTTGGAAAGGCAGGATGAGCAGAGAACAACATACCATTAGCACCTTGCAGAGTGGGCCTCAGAAATATTCTGATTCCATGTCAATTAAATGTGGGTAATCGTGAATATATGGGTTAAAGATATGAAAATGGCTGGAGTGTAAATCAGTTTATTTAAATGCATTTTTGATAGCAGAATATAGGCATATCATTAGCTTGTAAATGTGTCTAATAAGCCTGTCTTCACTAATATGCTAGAAAGAGTCTAATTAACTCTTTTTTCCTCCAGTTAGACAGTCGTGTGAGAATCCCTGATCACAATTCCACACTATCTTTTTAGCATCAGCAAAGCAGCACTAAAACAGCCCCTGTGACATCTATAAAAATGCTAGTTTATAATTAGGACGATCTTGGCTTGAACAATAATGTTGCAATTTGCAGTGATGGCTTCTGTTTCCTGTTCATTTTAATGTATTAGTCTACAATGCTCTGAAGATTTCTGGACAGACTAGCTTGTTTCCATTTCCAAAATTGCTAGCATTATATGCTTTAGGTTAAGGAAGAAGCAGCTGCGATTTGGTGGGAGTTTTTTGCGGGGAGTGGGAGGAAGGTAAAGGCAAAAGAAATACTAATGAGAAAAGCCAAGTATAACATCACCCATTTATTTCATAACCCATCATCTGATGTGAGAGCCGTCTTGTGGAGCCATAGGAATCCCAAAACAACAGAACCCTTGTGTTTCCCAGTGTTCTCCAGTACAGGGGTGGTTAGCCTCTTTCCATCAGGCTCCCAGAGGCCTGCACAAATCTGCCATGGATTCCACCAAGGAAATTCAAGAAGGTGGACCTTTTTGCTCTTTCAAGCTTATAATTCTTTGTAGAGTCAATTTAGATATTGAGACAAAATGCCCACATCACTATCAGAACCACATCACTAAGCCTGCCATGTCTCTTTTGTCATGCCTGGAACACATTTGTCCTTGTTGCCTAAAGCTAGAGTTCTTAACACGGGGAAAGAACAGCCCATGGATAGGCTTCAGGAAATGTGTGGATCCCTGAAATCGAATGTAATGCTAAATGAACATCAGAATTCTCTGCAGAAGATTTTACCCACATCAAAATGCGTGTTACACCATTGATGAAACTGACTGAGGGGACCTTAGGTGGGATTTGGGAATCTGTGTTTTTTTTAAAAGAAACTCCCTGGTAATTTTGATAATATATCTTTAACTGGGGAGAATGTTCATGACTTTTATCAAAACCTCAAAAAAATCTGTGACCCCAAGAAATTTAAGAACCCCTTGTATGAAGTTTGGCATGCTGGGTGCTTTTTAATCTGACCTCATCTTTCTTTTTCAACACTATTCTCCTATTGGGGGATTGAGGGACCTAATAAATAGCACCATTCTTTCCTAGCTGACAATTAAGAAATAGATTAGTAAGGTAGAAAGGAGATGAACATATTACCTTATTTCTAAGTGGCTAATTGCAATGGACTGAACATTTTCAACAAACACATATGTTGAAATCCTAACTCCCAATGTGATAGTATTAGTAGGTAAGGTCTTTGGGAGGTAATCAGGGCATAAGGGTGGAGACTTTACAAATGAAATTGATGCCTTTATGAAAGGGACCATAGAGAGTTCATTCGCCCTCTTTCTGCCATGTGAGGATTCAAGAAGTCAGCAGTATGCAACCTGGTAGAGAGTCCTCAGTAGAACTAACCATGCTGAAATCCTGATCTCAGATTTCCAGCCTGCAGAACTGTGAGAAATAAAGATCTGTTGTTTACAAGCCATTCAGTCTATGTTACTTTGTTATAGCAGCCTGAACTAAGACATTAATATTGAAGAAGGTGGCATATAACTTCAGGCTAGTGGAGTAATTAATACTGAAACCACAAGTTTCTACCCACTTAGCCTCAGATAGTGCTGGATGTAGGAGCAGAACCTGCTCCTGAAAGCTATGACATGGGGGAGCAGGGCAGCTCCTGTGTTGTCCCCAAGCAGCTGACTCCAAAGAGGAGGAAGGGCAGGTGCTGGAAAGCACAGGCTAAACTTCTTCCCTAAACTGCACTGGGGTAGAATGAATGAAGGGATAAAGAGAGGCCAGGACTGTTACTCTAACGGAACTCTGTCTACATGGAGGCAAGCATCAGGAACAGTGATTACTCCTTGACTAAAATTTTCCATTATTTCTTAATAGGTCACGTGTTTCCCTGCCTCTGTATCCTGTTTAACATCTATCCTGTCTGAAATGCCCTTTCAGTGCTCACTTCAGCAGCACGTATACTAAAATTGGAACGATACAGAGAAGATTAGCATGGCCCCTGTTCAAGGATGAAATGTCCTCTCAATCATCATCGTTTATCTGAATTTCATGTATCCTTGAAAACCAGGTGGAGTTTGACTTCCTCAGTTGAGTCTTCTCTGACTGCTGCTGTGGGTAAACGTTCCCTGTCCCAGGAGCAGTCTGCTCGGAGTCCCCACAGCAGTTCTCCAAAGCCTGATTGACACCGACATTACCTGCAGGAGAGTTTACCCACACCAAAACCTTGGCCTCACTCTTGGAGAATCTGATCAGATCTTGAGCGGGGTTTAAGAATCTGTATTTTTAAAACATCTCCCAGGATAGTTCTAATAATCTGCCTCATCCAGAAACCACCGTCCAGTCATTATTTGCATGACCCTTTTGACACTCACAGCCCTGGCTGCAAGAGGGGAGAAATGCATCTCACAAAGTAAAAGGGTTACAAAAAGGTGCATAGGATATAGAGCACAGGGGAGCTTAGTTAGGATGGGCATCATGGAAAAGAAGCTTAAACATGGGTGAGGAGACAGTGGTGCCAATTGTGGGGAAGTAGTGGGGATAACCTCCAGCAATTTCTCTGCAGCCAAAAGTGACCTCAGATGTCAAGAGGGCATAAGAGAATTATATGACCATTATCTGTAAAGGAGTATGATCATAATACCTTTGTGTGGGTGAATTAAGTAAACAAAGTATACAAAGTATATAATGCACCTAGCATAGTTCCCAAAATATAGAAGATACAGCAGTCCCTCTTTATTCATGGTTTCACTTTTTGTGGTTTCAGTTACCTGTGGTCAACTGCAGTCTAAAAACATTAAATAAAAAATTCCAGAAGCAAACTATTTGTAAGTTTAAAATTGCATGCTGTCCTCCATACCATGATGAAATATTGCTCCATGCCACCTGGGACATGAGCGATCCTTTTTTCCAGTGTATACATGCTCTGTGTGATACCCGCCCATCATGATATAGGAATAAAAAGTGTATATAGGGTTAGTACAATCTGAAGCTTTAAGCATCCACTAGGGGTCTTTGAACTTATTCTTTGCTGATATTGGGGGACTACTGTACAGTGAATACAACTTGGAATGTCATTGCAACCCAGATTTAATTTTGTGCCTATAATACTTGCCTGTGGAAAGAAAATGGGACAAGTAATAACAAAATCACACATGGACAGAAGAAACACTGATATTCTCATTTTGTTCATATATTGATTTTTGCTGACTTCCATTAGTTCATTGTGCTTTCTTTTAGCTTCTTGAGCATATTTAAAACAGTTGTTTTAAAGTCTTTGTCTATAAGTCAAATGTCTGTAATTCTTCAGAGACGATTTCTGCCCATTTATTTTCTTCCTTTGAACAAGCTATGTTTTCCTGTTTCTCTGTATGCCTTGTAATTTTTGTTGAAAATTGGTTATTTGGAAAAACAGCTCTGTGAATCTGTGGTCTGCAGTCTCTTGCAGCTTTCATGAGCAGCCCTGCCACTTCTCACTTAAGTTCCAAGCAGGGTGAGACAGAGAACCATCCTTCATGGAGCCCCCAGATATGTTGGATCATTGCAATTCAGGTCTTCTCTGCTCTTCTGATTCAAAGAAGGGAATGGGGAACTGGGTTGCCCCTCCTCCAGGCCCAGTGTACCATGCTAGGGAGGGTGTAGGAGAAGGGCAAGTGAATCACCATGCATTTGCCTCATATTTTGAATGTAGCTTTTCCTTGATTAAATGTTTGCTTGGTTGCTGTAGACTTTTGACTGTTTTCAGAGCTCCTATAAGGTTATTTTAGCCAGTTTCTGTTTCTTTTTTGACGTTTCCCTGAGGAAATGAGGGATGGACTATCCTAGTCCACCATTTTTATATCAGTCCTTCTTGGTCGTCCCTTTTAGTTTTCTATCTTTCAGGATGTCACTACTATTTTTCAAAATCATTAGGATTACAGACATAATATTTTAAAGAATAATACAATTATTGAATTGATGGAACAAGAATGGACTTCAGAAACCATTTTGCCCAAATCTTTTTTTCTTTTTCTTTGGTGAGGAAGTGAAGGCTTCCTTCTGGAAAGGGAAAGAGACTTTTCTGAAGTCACACAATCGTGAGTGGCAGATGGGAACCTCAAACCAAGATTTTCTAACTGAATGTCCAGTGAGATCAGCGTAAGAAATACGTGTGGCCCCGGAGAGTGTCCAGTAGGCAGGATTTAGCGATGCAGCCAGGATTTAATGATGCTAGCACTGCTCTCATCCTGCGTGCCTTGTGCCCATCCCCATCCTGCACACCCTTTTCCTCTTCTGGGACAGTAGCGATCATTTCTAGTTCTTCATGTTAATTAAAGCAGTGCTGACATGGCTGCTCAGACAGGAAGTGCTGCAGCTGTGTTTCTCTTCTCTTCTTACAGGTATTGCCTTTGGAAGTTCCCCAGCAACTGTCTGAGAGTGCTGCTGACATTAGGGAAGACAGAGTGGAGAGTGATCCTGCACCATTATCTCAGGACATGCAGACTTTCATCAGGTGACTGTTGTAGCTAGTGGGCCCAAAACCTTTAAAACTTCATAGAATCTGAGATAGAGATTGGACAGGTCCTTTTAGAAAGCTGTTCAGGTGACCTAAAAAGTTGATTTAAGAACATTTTTCACTGACGTTATTCTCCCCAAAATTATATGTTCTATATCTTGCTTTTGCACTCACTTTATTATCAATAGTAGTATTAGTGAAAGTGGTGGCAGCAGTAGCAATAGCAGTAATGCTTCTTGGCTGTGCAGTAGATGTTGTGAGGGTCAGTAGTCCTGGGAAATCTTACAAAACTAAGGACCTGTTCTTCCAAAAAGTATAGATACAAATAAACATACAATTATGGGACTGCAAGAATTTTACAAGCCTCCTAAAATCTAGACCTCAGATTGAGACACCCCTGTGGATAGATGATACCATTAGCTTATTTGCCATGCTGTTGTGGATAAGCCAGTTTGCCTGGTTTCTATTTTCGCACATGTTAAGATGGGAATAGACAGTGTATTCATAGTCGGAAAGAACAAGGTTAACAGCAGAGGACTAGGCCTGGTATAGCATCAGCCTGGAGTGAGCAGGTGTAGGACACAGGAAAAAAGGAGAAACAGAACCTGAATATGAGGGGATCCTACAAGAAGGCAGGTGACAGGCAACAGGCTGGCATGAGAGAGGCCCACCCTCAGGAATCAGCAGAGGATGGGGAGATTAGCAGATTCCAGTAGGCAGGGTATTTGAGAAGTAGACAATTTTTTAGTTTCTAGCTGAAAGACCAGTAGTCAGCACCGGGTAGATTTGAATACCTGGTAGTTAGTCAGTGAGTAGCAGGAAGTGAATCCCCAGGCTGGGAATCAGGGACAGAACTGCCATCCCTGGGGAGGCAACCCAGGGCAACAGTGCAAGAGGAAGTGAAATGTAGCCAAGGCCTGGGAGAAATAGGCACCAAGAACCCTCTAGCCACAAGAAATGGAACTCATATTGGAGCTGAGACATGGGACAAAGCAGGCCACCCATAGAAACAAGACAGATGAAAGACAGGCACCAGTGGTTTACAAAAGGATACAATTAGTCAGTATAGATATTAAAATGTCAGACCTCAATATTAGTCAAGTAACCGACCGCAAATTAAAACAAGATACCATATTTTGCGTATTAAACTAGTAGCAATTTTTAAGCTAAAAGACCATTCATGTTAGTTAGGGTAAGTTAGTTAGTAAGAAAATGGGTACACACTCAAATGCTGAGCACTTTGATGGGTGCAATTTTTCCTAATTTGGAAAAAAAGCCAAAAACTTGCACAAATTTTGGCTCAATGTTTTCACTCTGAGGAATTTATACAGACAAACGTTTAAGAATGTGCACATACATTTAGCTACAAGAATGCTAATTGCAGAGAAATCAGATGTCCAATAACAAGCAACTGGTTAATGAATTATACAATATCCATATATTGGCAAATAATGAATAAGTATAGCTGATGATGTATAATTATATTTATTGGCATGGAAAGATGTTCATGATACATCGCTAAAGAAAAGAATCTGGTCACAAATGGGTACATTTGGTATGTTCCTGACACATAGTATACTCTTAATAAAAATGTGATTTATTGATATAGGAAGAAGAACATAGGCCAAAATGTCAACAATTATTACCTCTGGTTAGTGGATAATGGAAATTTTTTTCTTGTCTTTTCTTTTACCTATTTTCTTACTTTTCCACCAATGAGCAAGCATTATTCATATAACACAGAAAAAGTAAAAGTTACTTTTTAAAAGTACAGATTATTAACTGAATGCCTCCTTTACCAGCAGTCTAGGGAATATTAACTATCATGCCCTGATCTGCAAGTCAGGCTTAGATGACCTCCCCAAAGCCTAGGCTGCAAGACCACTAGGCGGGGAGGCAGGCATCGTGGGTCTGTGCTCCTCCCATCCTGCTCCCCTCTCCAGGCTCCACCACTCTATAAAAAGCTAAGTCACTGTCAGACCAGTGGTCAGATCCCAAACGAGAGGCCTCATGTAGGGGAGCCTTTCTCAAGCATCTTATATTTGCTAATTACATAAATACCAAATACCGAAAGCTTCACACGGACAGAGTAGGTCTGTCTTGTCTGCTGTATTATCTTCAGTGTCTACAGCACAGTGCTTGGCACATAACAGAAGCTTGATAAAAAGTAGAGTAACTGATACAGTATAAATGTTTTTAAATAAGGTGAAGAAAGAGGAAAGGAAATAAAACTAGATTCCATGAGTGAGTACCCTATATATGCCAGGCACTATTTTAGGAATTTTTCATGACATCAGAGTTAGTGTAGACCAGTGGTCAAAGATGCAAGCTCTGATACTCAGGATGCCTCGGGTTGAATCTTGGTTCTACTGACTACCTCGGTGACTCTGAGAAAGCTGCTTAACTCTCTAAGCCTACATTTTCTCATAAGTAAAATGGAAACATCGTGCCCGGACTCCAAGACATGGCCTCCAATAAGCCATGCCTCCTGGTATTACTGCCCTGGTACAGTTTCCGCCCACCTTCCCACTCTGCTGGCCTGTGACCCAGTTGAATAAACAGAAGGAAACCAAATGTGATCTTCTGGGAATTCAGAACCTAGGCATTAAAAGGCTTGATAGACACTGCCTTTGTGCTTTTGGGGACCCTTAGCTGCCTTGTAAGAAGTCTATCCTGGAGACACCATGATGTGAAAAGGCCACGAGGAGAGGTAAAGCCCTGAGACTGTGTGGAGAGAGGGACCCAGTCTTTCCAACATTTTCACTGAGCCCATGTGACTTCAGTCCTAACTGTATCTGATTGCACCACATAAGAGACCCCAAGAAAGGCCAGCAGAAGAACCCCAGCTGAGCCCCATCAACTCACAGAACTAGATGAGATCAAAAAATTGTTATTTTAAGTCATCAAACTTTGGAGTGGATGATAACACAAGAACAATAGCTTTTACTTTGTAGATAAAATATGATCATGCACATAAAGCACCTGCGTCCATTAATTATTTGGTCTTTGCAAACAATTCTGCAAAGTGGGAATCGACTTTTCCATTTTCATGATGAGGAGTCTGAAATAGAAGGGAGAAGTAGAGGACGGACATGGTGGCTCCTACTTGGAACCCAAGCACTTTTTGTTCCAGCTATGCAGGATGCTGAGGCAGGAGGATGACCTGAGCCTGGGAGGTCCAGGCTTCAGTGAGCAATGCTTGCACCACTGCACTCCAGCCTGAGCGAGACTCTATCTCAAAAAAAAAAAAAAAAAAAAAAAAAAAGTGCTGGGGGAGGGTTAGAGACAGTATTATTCAAGGGACCAAGTCAATCTCGCTCTGAAAACATATTTTCCTTACTTCATAGCCATCTCTCTAGAAAAATAGAAATAGCAACTTGCCCCAAAGTCTTAGGAACCCAAGTCTATTTTTCCACATCAAATCATTTTAGTAATAAATAACAAGAGGAATGAAGGCTATGTGAACTGAAGAGTGTGCTCTCAAGATGGAGCTGGTTGCTGTGGAGATGGCTGTGATATCTCAAGCTGATGATGATTTCAGCTGGGGAAATGAGCCGCAGGAGTGGATGCACCAGGAAGCACCGACGCTCTTTCTCCTAATGCAATATAATGAGGGAAGTTAAACTACAAATGAATGAAAATAGGGATGGAGTATTTTCTAAAGATAATGCTTCCCAGCATCTCCACAGTTCTCTGAAGAACACCATCAGCTGGCAGAATGAGAACAGCAGTAAGTGCCATTCAGTGTTAATTACATTTAAATGTAAATCTAAAGGCATCGGGAACAGACAAGTCATTTTTAATAACATTTCATCCTGGGCTATTAAAATTTTTATTTGTCATCATCTAATTGATTTGTGTCCATTTCAATTATTTGTTTTCTTTATGCTCGTCACTTCCCTGGGCCAGTGGGAACAGGCAGCCAGGAACTTTCATGTCCTCCCTCCAGTGTGTTTATTCTCATCAACACCTGCCATCCCGAATATCTGATAACATATCTTTTCAAAGTAGTTCACCTCCTGCCTGCTCCCTGACCAGAGAAACTAGCTTTGTGCGATGCTAAGCAATCCCTCAGCCCTTCTCAACCCAACTCAAAAATCATCCTAGGAGGGCTACCTGGAGGAACTTTTTTAGTATATTTCACCTAACCGGTGAACATGTCTATTTTGTCTTATTAGGTATCTACAAGCTCTTTAGGCAAAGGTGTGCTGACTGCCTTTTATCTCAGCTGTTTCTCATAATGTACCCAACCCCACAACACACACACCCTACAGCACTGCTGTCAACTCAGTGCTAGCTCCTCTCATCAGAAGTTGCCCATCATGTATCCCATTCTTTCAAGTCTCCTACAAGGGGACAAGGGTGATAATGGATTAATTAATTAATAAAATAAAGCACTGCTAATGTGTTAGTTTTCTCATGCACGACCCTGGCCAGATAACAATATACTGTAAGTTAAATAAAAATGCACATATCGGCCAAGGATCACTTGAAGTCAGGAGTTCAAGACCAGCCTGGCCAACGTGGCAAAACCCTGTCTGTACTAAAAATACAAAAATTAGCCAGACATGGTGGCAGGCGCCTGTAATCCCAGCTACTCAGGAGGCTGAGGCAGGAGTATCGCTTCAACCTGGAGGCTGAGGCAGGAGAATCACTTAAACCTGGTGGGGGGCGAAGGTTGCAGTGAGCCGAGATCACACCACTTCACTGCAGCCTGGGCGAAGAAGTGAAACTCAGTCAAAAAAAAATAAAAGTGTATGTCTCCTTAAGACAAAAACGGAGTTAATGGAGAAAGTAAGGAACAATATATCCAACTAGATAATTTGAAATAGGGACACTTTTCTGGACCCTTAAATCATATTAGGAAATCAGTTGCCTATTTTGCCCAGGCCTTTGAATACCAGGTTTGAAATAACTTTGTTTTGTAGATCTGGTGGTGCTGAATGTTGTAATTGAGTTCTCTAGGGCTCCCAACCCACCGTCCATATAATAAAAGGCAGATGGGAGATGCTATTCAGTTGACATGGGGCTTCGGGACAAGTACAGGGTAGAGGCAGCAGCAGAGGCAGAAAGGAGGAAAGTTTTCCCTCCCATATTCGAGTGTGCTTGCATTTCCCCCCTCACACTCCCCCAGACCATCCTTCATTTGCAGACAACGTGCTCATGCCTTTGAATTCCTCCATCTCTATGCATGCTGCTTTTTCCACAGCAGTATGAATCAGAACAGACATGGCTTCCAAAGAGCCAAAGGGAATGGCATTCACCCATCACTGCAGGGACAGGCACTGGAGGCTCCAGCAGTTGACAATATGTTTGTAACAGATCACTGGGCAATTTTCCAGTCTGATACTTCCACTCTGCCTGTGTCCTCCAAAGCACAAGGTATCAGGAAAGTTGGCAGTCTAGTGTGACGAAGGCTTTGAAACACAACCCCCATTACACACCACAAGCTGGAAGGCATCCAAGCTGCAGTACCCCGTTGAATTCATTTGCAAGTCTCTGAGTCCCAGGTTAATTGTACCAAACAATGGCCCTGACCCATCAGTACAAAAAGACAACTGGCAGGCTCACAAGTGTCTGTTCATTTAACTCACCCCTCTAAGTGTCAAGGTACTTACACAGGCATGTGCGCAGGTGGTGAGCACAGGAATGCATACGGCCGATGCATATTAACACATATGTGTACCTTTATAGATAGCTACCTGCACCTGTACACATATATTCACACACACACATGCACACACACGAACCAAACTAAATAAATCATCCATCAGACTGGCTCTTAAGCCAACTGGACTTGGCCTTAGTGTGCTCCCAGAGCCAGAGTGCAGCTCTGCAATGCTCTGAGAAGGAAACACATTCTAGCCACTGATAGTTACCTGAGCCTAAATTCCATTCCCAAGTACAGCCTCGCCACTTAGCTTTGAAAGTCAGCAAGTTCACGTCCCAGCCATGAAACAAGGTTTTTCACAGCTGCCTAACCGGGCACATGCCTGACCTGTCCATGAGGCTGTGGCCCCTCCTACCCCACTTCAGGGAAAGGCCAGAGGTCCCACCCTAGCTCCCTCTGCTCTGCAGCTCTGCTTCCTGTCCCTTAGCTCTCCCATCCCCTGACTCTCATTGGTCACTCGGCTAATGAGCATCTGTCCACTCTTGCATCCCCTCCTGTTATTCCAGGTATAGGTCCAGCTGGCAAAGCTGCCATACACGAACTTGGTGAGGCTGCCAAATGCCTATTCACACACACCTGAAGGCTTCTGGCTGTGCCACCACCACACATAAACTGTGCCACACATAAACTAATGTAGCAGGAGAGCGAGGAGCTTAAGAACAAGGACATTAGGGAGAAACTGATGTGGATTTGAATCGCCACTATTTAGCTATGTGTCCTTAGACATGCTCTCTCTGACCTTCAGTTTCCTCAGCTATCAAATGTGGATGAATAAAACCTACCTTCAGCTTCCTCAACTTCCTCAATAACCCTTATAAGATTATTGTGAGGCTTAAGTATGTCATGAGCTTAGCCCTGTTCCAGGTATTAAGGGGTCAATAAGTGTTGAACATCACCACTAACATCTTCATCATCGTTGTTCTCATCATCACTTCATGCTCTTCAGCAGGAGAAAGTACTGTGTCCTCATCATGACCCTTGTTGGCGCCTACCGCTTGTTCATTTTTGTCCTGCAACCTCAGCTCTCCCAAGTAGCGACACAAAAGTTAAGAACTTTTTTTGCAAAGTTTCCTTTCTTTCTTTCTTTCTTTCTTTCTTTCTTTCTTTCTTTCTTTCTTTCTTTCTTTCTTTCTTTCTTTCTTTCTTTCGTTCGTTCGTTCGTTCTTTCTTTCTTTCTTTCTTTCTTTCTTTTTCTTTCTTTCTTTTCTTTCTTTCCTTCCTTCCTTCCTTTCTTTTTCTTTCTTCCTTTCTTTCCTTCCTTCCTTCCTTTCTTTTTCTTTCTTTCTTTTTTTCTTTTTGCTTTGTTTTGTTGGTTTAGGGGAAAGAGAATGAAAATTTAGTAAGAGGCAGCTACACCCCAGGTACTTTATATAGAGTTAAAAGCTTGGAAATGTCCCCACAAAGCCTAGATTGCCTCTGCATGTGTAACTTCGCGAGAAAGGGTTGTCTGGGTGAGAGGATGGTGCATTCATCTCTGAGGGGAGAAGGAGTTCAACTCTCGTGTATGTTGGAAGTGGTGAGCAGCAAAGCTCATTGCAAAGAAGGAGGACCCAGACCCAAGCCTGGTCAGGAAGGTGGAAGGTAGAGTTGTAAGGACCCCAGGATCACCGTCAGAATGTTAATTCTGTGTCAGCACGCAGCCTGTCTAGGGGCCCCAGGACACATGTTAACCCACAGAGGGGTATCTGGCTCCGGGTGAGAAGAAGGATGAGATGGGGGAAAACAATTTCCCTTCTTAGAAGATGAATTTATCTCTTCAGACACAGTGTTTGGCACAGAGAATGTTGCCCAAGAGAATAATAATATTGGATTTATTGTGCAATTATGATGTGCCAAGCGTTTTTCTAAATACATGCATTAACTTAATCCTCACAATGGTTCTGTGAGACAAAGACTTATTATTACCATTCTATAGATGAGGAAACTAAACACAGTGAAGTTATTTCCAGCACAAAGTCCCACAACTAGCAAACTTCAGAGCTAGGATTTGAGCCCTGGAGTCTGGCTCAGGGGCCTTCACTAAAAACCATCATGGAACCAGGTGTGGTGGCTCAGGCCTGTATTCCCAGAACTTTGGGAGGCCGAGGCAGGAGGATCACAAGGTCAGGAGTTCGAGACCAGCCTGGCCAACACGGTGAAACCCCGTCTCTACCAAAAATATAAAAATTAGCCGGGCATGGTGGCGCACGCCTGTAATCCCAGCTACTCAGGAGGCTGAGCAGGAGAATTGCTTGAACCCAGGAGGCACAGGTTGCAGTGAGCTGAGATCATGCCACTGCACTTCAGCCTGGGTAACAGAGTGAGACTCCATCTCACGGGGGGAAAACAAAACAAAACAACAACAAAAAACCACGCCCCATCATGGAAGCAAGCTGCTGCAGAAAAATAGCTAGGGATACTCAACAGTAGGCCCAGGCAACAGCAGTTGGTGTGGGGCTGACTTTCTAGGCAAAAGCAATAGCACCTTCTCAACCATAGTGACCAAGTGACCACATGGAGCATGGATAACTAAAACAGTTTGTGGAATCTGAGAGAACATTTTCCCTCACCCTCACCTAGAAGGGCAGACCTCAATTTCCATTAGCCTGACATTAGCAACCAGCTGAGGGTGAGAGGAGGAAGGCATCCTGAATAGGAAGTAACAGGGCAATCTGATTATGCCTTGGATGTGCCCCCAGGCAGGTTTGATCTAGCACAGGGGTCCTCAACTATTGCCTGTCTGCAGTTAATTCTGGTCCAACACCTATTTTTGTAAATAAAAGTGGGACACAGCTATGCCCATTTAGTCACCCATTCTCTGTGCCTGCTTTTGCACTCACCACCATGTTGAAGCTGAATAATCGGGACAGAGTCTGTGTGGTCTGCAAAGCCTAAAATACCTACAAACTGGCCCTTTACAGAAAAAAAAAAAAAAAAAAAAAAAAAAAAGAAAGAAAGAAAGAAAGAAAAAAAAGAAAACCCTGACTTCTAGTTCAAAGAAATACTTGCTCTTTAACATTTTATCATTCAACCTTCCTAGGCCAGGGCATTATTTTTTTATTTTCCTTGTTTTGCAGATGGAAAAATCTGGGGCCGTGAGAAGTTAGGCAATTTATTCAAAGTTTTATGTGTCAAAGTTCTATGCATCAGATTTAGGGCCCAGATTTCTTGACTCCAAAGGCCATTTTCCTTCAACGTCATCATTTCACAAGAGGTTTTTTCCTTGTATGTAGACAGCATAGAAGCCTCTATTTCTCCTCTAAACTTACAAAGTCCCAAGGAACAGGAAAGGTAGTAAGTTATATATGCATGCATCCAGATACATAGTTCTGTCTTTCACGTTCTGTTTCCAAAAACTCCAAAAACACTGGGCCGGGCATGGTGGCTCACACCTATAATCCCAGCACTTTGGGAGGCCAAGGTGGGTGGATCACTTGAGGTCAGGAGTTTGAGACCGGCCTGGTTAACATGGTGAAACCTCTTCTCTACTAAAAATACAAAAATTAGCTGGGTGCAGTGGTGGGGACCTATAATCCCAGCTACTTGGGAGGCCGAGGCAGGAGAATTGCTTGAACCCAGGAGACAGAAGTTGCAGCGAGCTAAGGTCATGCCACTGTACTCCAGCCTGGGTGACAGAGTGAGATTCTGTCTGAAAAAAAAAGAAGGACACTGGATGTCATTTATGCCAAATTACCTGTACTTCACATGTATACATGTATATATGAAGACCTCAGGCTTCTAACTTCAAATTCATGACTGTTTTTGAACCTAGAGAAGAGTTGAGATCACAAAGCAATCAACTGGCCCACAATCTACAGAAAGACAGTGTCTGCGGGGAAGGAGGAAATTCAGGCACATGTTCACCTTAGGGTAGATACATGGTAAGAAGAATTCTGCTGCAATAGCTGGCAAATTGGTGAGAACTGAATGCTGGCTGGTGACACAGTGTGATCCCTGGGGCCTGCAGAAATTAGAGGAGTCTGCACTCTCTTGCAATCTTGTTCTGCGTGAACCCTATCAGGCACTCACAGAATTAATCAGACGAGTCCTAAGAAGTGTCCGTTGTGTGCAGACTTCAGTGAGAGGAGGAGTAGCCACAGAGTGGTGGCCCTAGATCTTTTTCCTTTATCTCTCCTACAGAACAAAAGTCTTAATCTGTGGGGAGAAGCACAATAAGTACTTCTGGCCTTGGGGCATTAATAAATACTCATTTCAGCTTGGAAAATGAAACAAGGAAGAAAATTCTACTCCTGGGGAGAATTTTGACAGACATTACCTTAGTAAAATGATCAACTTAGTAAAATAATACACTACCTGTATATGTATTGCCATCAAGTACCCCTAATATACTGAGAAGAGCACTTCACATCTGTGGCAACCTTCCAATAACGCATAACCTCAGTTTAATCTTAAGGAAATACCAGACAAACCCAATTGAGGGACATTCTAAACAGTCACTGACCAGTAACCTTTAAGAGTGTCAAAGTCATGGAAAAAAAGGTAAGCCTAAGCTACCGTCATAGATTGGAGCAGACTATAAGACATGATAATTAAATGCAGTGTAGAGTCCCAAATAGGACCCTAGAACAGAGAAAAGGACGTTAAATACATTCTGTACTTTATTTAATAGTACTACACTAAGGTTAGTTTTATAGATTTTACAAATATTTAAGATATTAACATTAGGGGAAACTGGGTAAAGAGTATATGAGAACTTTCCATACTATATTTTGCAATTCTATTGTAAATCTAAAATATTATTTTCAATTAAAACATAACTATCAAAAGTATATGTGAGTTGAATTTTACTTTATCACTGATTGCCATTAGATTACCAGAAACCTGTTATTTAATTCTGATTGCTCTTTAAGGTACTGACTATAACATGTTAGTTTTCCACATCTCTATCATTCTGGCAATTGTGTCATTGTCTGTAAACAAACACATAATTTTACTAGTACAACATGTTTGAAAGAGTCTTGCATTGGTATTTTTCAAATAAATGATATCTTTTGCAAACTTGAGTCTCTTCTAATGTATACATTTTATAAATTTAATTATTTCATATCTGATCACATGAGTTAATGAGTAGCTACCAAACTGAACATACTATGCATGCTCACACTTCAGTATGAAGGTGTGAATCACCTTTGTCTTTGCTATTTCTTCTGCTGAAATGTTCTTGTCCCATTCTCTATCAGTTCTCGTTATTCAAGATGCAGCTCAAATGGTCTACTTTTTTCATTTTGTACATTCGGAGTGTGATGTCTTTAACAGCTGTAATTTTCAGAATATTGAAAAGCTGGTGCATCATAGACATTTACTCTGAGGACTGACATTTGCCAAAAACATCCAGTTTGACCATACTGGTACACACTTGAATATCAGCCCTTCTTGATCAATTTCACATTCCATTCGCTCTTGCAATGTATATAGTGCTTTAAAGTATGTCTATCTTTATTGGCTTGTGAGATCTTTAGTAGTTGCCTCATCTTTGGGTATCCTCAATGCATTTAGCAGTGTCTTTTACCTAACCCTTGCTTGAAGGGTCCGCAGAGGCTGAGTGACAGAGCTGGAAATTGAACACCCATTTTTACGAGAGTGCATAGTATGTTCCTATGACTGCAAATCTCATACTGTTTATACTGTGTCTCTCCTCTACCTTGTACCTGTTAGGATGTGTTTTACTCCAAGGTCAACAGTGGCTTTGACAATGAAGAACTGTGTGATCTAACATCACAATAATTCTGGATATGGATAATACCAGGTTTATTGTTGAACATCAACATATCATCAAGAACCCAGGCTCATGTCTCTCTCATCTCTTTCTCATCTCTGCCATCCTCAACGTGTTGGCTTTTGTTTGTTTGTTTGTTTGAGACAGAGTCTTGCTCTGTCACCCAGGCTGGAGTGCAGTGGCGCTATCTCAGCTCACTACACCCTCCACCTCTTGGGTTTGAGCTATTCTCATAACTCAGCCTTCTGAGTAGCTGGGATTACAGGTGTGCCCCACCACTCTGGCTAATTTTTTTTTTTTTTTTTTTTTTTTTTTAAAGTAGAGACAGGGTTTCTCCATTTGGCCAGGCTGGTCTCGAACTCCTGGCCCACCTCAGCCTCCCAAAGTGCTAGGATTACAGGTGTGAGCCAGCACACCCAGCCTGGCTTTTTGTCCTTAGGTTTGTTGCCGAATAGTTGCAAAATGGATCCAAAGTACCAGAGTTATCCATAATAGCATCTTGCACAGAAACAAAAGGTACACAAAAGAGAATCTTTGCAACTCATGAGACTTTCCTTTATGTTTCACTGTCCAGAAGGGGTCACATACACAACCCTAGACCAATCACTGGATATAAGAAATGAAATGTCTGTAATTAACTTAGTTCAGTCACAGTTCCTTCCCTGGAGCTGGAGTAGAGACCTACATTCCCAGAGCATGTTTTCTCTGTTATACCTGAGCAAACTTGGGATTCTATTAGCAAAAAGGAGGAGAGAATGACTTTTGGAAAGGCAACTAACGTCTGCCACATGTGCGATCCTGAATTATTCCTTATTTTTATACATATTTATATTGTCTGTTTATATTAATTACTATCCTGATAGCAGGAGTCAAGTCTTAGACTTTCTTTGAATTCTCCACAGAGCTTGGTTCAGAGATGAGCACAAGAAACATTTGTTAATTGGTTGGAGAAAAAAATAATCACAGTCTAAAGTCAAAGAGTTGAAGACCCAGTCATTCACATTGCCTTCCTATTTCCATGCCAGCCTTAAATGGGTCCCTTTGGTGCACTTGCAGAGGATGCCAAGTTGGAAGAAGGGCACCAGGAATTGTGTGTGGCAATATTCAGTTCATTGGCTGGGCATGCACATGTGCCAAATTATACACCAGGCAGGCATTGGGACACCTGTTTTGACAAAGCATGTCTATTATGGGATTTGTATAGCTACTAATGCCAGCAGCAGAGTTCTCCACATTCATCACGCTGTGTCTCATCTCCATATTTTTGCTCATGTGACCCCCTTTTCCTGGAATACTTTTCCCTCTCCCACCACTCTTTCACCTGGTTAAACCTGCTTATCATTTAAAACCCTCCTAAAGAGTCTTTCTTCTCGGATTCTTCCCAGCTGGATGGGTTTAGGGCTTCCTCTTCTGAGGTTCTGGGTGCGTATCTTAATGATTATACTTAATAGTATTCTATTTCATATATGAGGAGACTTTAATAAGTTCATGGAAAATGTAATTACAAGCTAAAAATAATAAATATAAATTTTATTTCTCAGCATAAACTCCACCAAGGTTAAGACATTTTGCAAGCAATGAGACCAGCCATTTAGTTCATCCCTAAAGAAGTGAGGGTCCTAGGAATTTAACCAGGTCAATGAAGGCTTTTTTACATTATTAACTGAAATAAATGCTCTTTAAATATTATTTAAGATTAGGAAATAATAGAAAGTCAGAAAAATCCAAATCAGAACTGTAAGGTGAATGCCTAATGATTTTCTATCAAAACTCCCATAAAATTGCCCATGTTTGATGAGAAGAATGCGCGGGAGCATTATCATGGTGGAGAAAGACTCTGGTGAGGCTTTGCTGGGCATTTTTCTTTTTTAAATTTATTTTATTTTATTTTATTTTATTTTATTTTATTTTATTTTATTTTATTTTATTTTGAGACAGGATCTCATCCTATCGCCAAGGCTGGAGTGCAGTGGCATGATCTCAGCTCACTACAGCCTCAATCTCCCAGGTTCAAGCGATCCTTCTGCTTCAGTCTCCTAAGTAGCTGGGACTACAGGCATGCACCACCACTCAGACTAACATTTTTCTGCTAAAGCTTTGGCTAACTTTGTCAAAACACTCTCATAATAATCAGATGTTATGGTTCTTTGGACCTCCAGAAACTCAAAAAGCAAAATGTATTGAGTAACCCAAAAATCTATTGCCATGACCTTCTCTGTTGACCTGACAGCTTTTGCTTTGACTGGACAACTTCTGCATGTTGGTTAGCCATTGCTTTGAGTGTGCTTTGCCTTCAGGATCATAGGAATAAAGCCATGTTTCATCTACTATTACAATTCTTGGGAGAAATGCTCCAGGATCTTGATCCCACTTATTAAAAATTTCCATTGAAACCTCTGCTCTTGTCTGCCACTGATCTGGGCACAGTGATTTTGGTAGATGGCCAGTTTGCTCACCTTTAATTTTTCAGTTAGAATTGTGTGAGCAGAACCAGTTGAGATGTCTATGGTGTTGACTATTGCTTGTGCTGTTAATCATTAGTTGCCTTCCATTAAGGCACAAACAAGGTGACTTTTTTCCTCAAAAATTGATTTGAATGATCTACCACCACAGGCTTCATCTTCAACAGCATCTTATTCCCTCTTAAAATGAGTTATCCATTTGTAAACTGATGATTTCTTTGGGGCATCATCCTCATAAACTTTTCATGAAGCCTTAATGATTTCACCATTCTTCCACCTAAGCTTCAACATAAATTTAATGTTTATTCTTGCTTCAATTTTAGCAGAATTCATATTGCTCTGGTAAGGGCTGTTTTCAAACTGAGTCTTATTCCTCTTAGTCTCTCCCCTCAAACTACATTCCCTTCAGACATGTTATGAAAAGTTAGCATGAGTTTATTTTGGTGCAAAAAATTTTTTTCAAATCCATGCACAGTTTTTTCATAATATACATTTTCCATGAACTTTTTGAAGGCCCTTCCTATATATAGTATTTGCTCTTTGAGTGCTTATTTTCTTTTAGGCCTATGATAAGTGTTTTAAATATATTATCTCAATCAGAAAAGCCCTATGATACATTACTGGGCTTAATTCCCACTGGGGAGCAAAATTAAATAAAGATAGAATTAAAGGGACAGTTACAAGCTCTGAAAAGTGCTTTGAAGGGAAACATACAGGGCCATGAAAATATCTAAGAGGGAAAGCAGACCTAGATCACCATGAGGAAGCAACATTTAAATTGAGAGTGATAGACTGAATGAACATCCTCTGGGTAAGGGGAGAAGGAGTGAAGGCTCCAAGTACAAGGCAGAGCATCTTTGAGGCCCTGTGATGGGAGGGAGCATAACAGAAAGAAGGAGAAACAGAAGGTCAGTGAGAGAACAGCAGAGAGAGTGATGGGAACATGGTCAAGATGAAGCTGGGGTGGTGGGCAGGGGTGTTCGCATGAGCCCTCACAGGCCACATAAAGGGTATTGCACTTTTTGTCTAAGAGCCACTAGAAGACGCTGAAGGGTTTTAAGGTATCTTAGGGTGCATGTGAGTGAGGCATGGGGCAGGAATCACATAATCAGGTTTCTGTTTTGAAAAAAATCACTTGGACTACAGGGTAAAGACTTCATAGAAGATGAGCGAGAAGGGCCTTGGAGAGAAGAATTAACAGCCAATTTCAGTGGTCCAGGAAGGAGAGGGTGGTGGTTTAGAGTAAGGAAGTGGTCATGAAGATGGAGTAGGATAGATGGACTCAGACTATTTTCATTTTCTATTGCTGCCATAACAAATTAACACAAACTTTGTAACCCAAATCAACATGCATTTATTATCTCACAGTCCTGGCACAGAATGGCTCAGTTGGGTTCTCTGTTCAGGGTCTCACAAAGCTGAAGTCAAGGCATTGGCCAGCCTGGGCTCTTTTCCAGAGACTCTGAGGAAGACTCTGCTTCCAGACTCATTCAGGTTGTTGGTAGAATTCAGTTTCTTGAGGTTGTGTGACTGTAGTATTCATTTCCTTGACACATAACCTCCTTTACCTTCGAGCCAATGATGGTGCATTAAATCCTTCTCTTTTCTTAGAATCTTAACTTCCTCTTCTGCTGCAGCTCTCTGGTTTCCTTTTTTGTCTTCCTCTTCTGCTATTAAGGGCTCACAATTACATTGGGAATACTTGGATAACACTAGATAATCTCTCTACCTTAAAGTCAGTGGATCAGTAACTAATATCTTCAATGTCCCTTTTGACATGTAATATAACAATGGGCATGACTTCAGAAGGCAAAGGCCATGGGGACAAAAATTGTGCCTATCATACAAGCTTCATTAAGGAGATCAAATCAACAGTTCTTAGAAATGGGATGAAGGGATGGTAATTATATTCTAATTCCTTGAATTCCAGATGCAAATGAAGAGAAGTTAAACTCCAATATCAGGTAACAGCCTACTGCTATTTATCAGCTCTTCTCATCAGATATTTTGCAAGCCTGGTAGATCATGGTGACTAATAAGCACTGAGTCAAGGGAGGACTGGCCTGAGCTCTAGTCCCGGCTTCACTGGCATTTAAGCAAATAAGACCACCTCTTGGAATCTTGGTTTTCCAGTTCCTAAAAGGACGAAATTGAACCAGATAGTTTCTTTCACCTGCAAGTTTCTAACACTGAGTTAATCATATTCATTTGCCTTTTCTTACTGCTACTTGATCAGGAACAGGCCAGGTGTGAGGAGGAGGGACTAGAGAACTGCTGGCAAATGCTGAATTCATCATGTCTTTTCCTAGAGTTAATGCCAACAGATGTTTCTGAGTCATAATAAAAGGTTAAATATTTTAATAAAAAAGACACATGTTGAAGGTGAATTGAGTTTCTATTAAACTCCCCCATACCCACAATTTTTCCTCACATGCAAATGAACTGGAAGCTTATTAATGAGATGAGAGGCTGGAGCCTAATTAGTAACAGGACTGGGGAAGCTTATATTGGCTGATTCAGCAAACTAACTGGATAATTGCTGTAGCTGGACTTTGGCAGCTTCTAGAAAACCTTATTAATGGAACTCTCAGAAATTGCCTTGATTATGGCCTCTCAACCTAGGGGCTTAATCCAGGCCATAGATGTTTTATGGTTTTTCTGCACAGGGAATCACTCTATTCCATCATCGTTAGTGGGCAGGCAGAATACAAACCATCTCTTGCTAGGTCAAAGCTTTATCAACTTGGAGACCCAAGGGAGCTTGTGTGTCAACTGCTGACCCAGTCTTTTCCTAAGCCCAGTCTTTATTTATTCCTTGGCTTGGAGAGATACACCTGATGGTACTCTTCACATTCATTGCCTATTTAATTACAGGAGGTCTAGTATTTTAGATGTTAATTTTTAATTTAACAAACACTTACAAGGCATTTATCATGCCAGATACAGTTGCAAGTGATGTATACTTATGAAAACTCATTTAATCCTCCCAACAATCCTATGAGGTAGATGTCAGTATCCTCAATTTATAGATGAAGACATTGAGGCACTAAGTAACTTACCTGACATCACAAGTCAGTAAGGAGCAGAGCCAATATTTAAACTCAAGAAGTTGGTGGAGTGCAACGGCTCATGCCTATAATCCCAGCACTTTGGTAGGCCAAGGTAGGAGGATCACTTGAGACCAGGAGTTTGAGACCAGCCTGGGCAACATAGCAAGACTTCATCTTTATTTTTTAAAATAAAATATCTTTAAAAATAAACTCAAGAAGTTTGGCTCCTGAATTCACACTCTTAGTCACATCATTATGATGCCACTGTAGCTTGACATGATAATAGTCAAGAGGAAAAACTGGATAAGGCAAAACAGTAGGCTCCCAAACTAAGGCTGGTTATCTAAAATAGTAGTTGTAAAAACAGAACATTAACTTTGTTTTGTTAGAAATATTTTATGCTGTTTGGTTTTTCCCAGCTGTTGTTGTTTTGTTATTGAACAATCATTCCTTCTCTATGTTAACAACTTAAAACCTATGTGGCCAAATTGCCTTCAAACTGAAATTACTTTGCCTGGCTTTTGAAGTTCCTTGTTAACTGGCTCCAGCTTATTGGTCTTGTCTTAGTTGTGTTACCTGAACAATTCCTTTAAGCCACTGCTCCAGAGAATCAAAAAGGAAGGCCAAGGTTCTCATCCTATTCAGGACCTTTGTCCTACACTACTTACTTCAACTTTTATTTCACCCTGAAATCTTCGACTCAATCATCCTGCTTTCCACTGAGCTTCATTTATTGATTTTCTACTCAATTCTATATATGACTGAGCTGAAGTCTGGAAGTATGGAATAAAAGGAAAATCACAACATAGTTCTTGCTCTTAAGAAACTTATAGTCTAATGGAGGAAATAGATCCCTGACTTTTAAAAAGTCAATATAATATGATGTATGGAGATGGATGTAAATTTGCAGTTCTCTGAAAGATTAGAGAAGAAACTAATTTTTGGAGAAAATGATCCCTGAGCGAAGTCTTGAAAGATAAGTGTTATCCAGGTAAAGAGATGTGTGTAAATAAACATGGGGGTCGGTGCCATCAGAGAATGGAACAGCCTGGTGTGTGTGGGGAACCACAAGGGTGAGAGTGAAACGTGTAAGGCAGGGAATTGTGGACTGAGTCTGGAGAGATGGCAGGCCTGTGTCATGTAGGACCTCCTATGTCCTGATTAGGGACTTGGGCTTACTCCTCTTGAAAGGAACTGAGCATGGTTATGAGTAGGTCAAATTTAGATTCTAAAGAGAGTAGTCCCACTGCAATGGGAAGAACAGATTTAATAAGTCAAGACTGGAGGTAGGAAGACCACCTGAGCTGTTTCTGCAGAGGAACTGCTTGCAAATAGCACCTGGTTTGCAGCCCCATCCCTTTGGATGACACCATTCCACTAAAATGGCTACAAGCTCACCAAAATCAAAGCCCGATGGACCACACAATGACGGGATTTTTGAGGAATCTTTATCGACGAAAGGTAAAAGGAGTTGGATGGAGAAATACCTACACGAACTTCGCTTCATGTAAAAGACAGCCCCTGAGAAAAGAGAGGGAGATGCTTTATCTCTCTGAGTCAGGGACTTCACTTGAGTGTTGAAGTACTCTTCATGGTTTTCCTGTTTTTTCTTCTTTTTGGAGCCAGACTCCTTGGAAGAGTTGTATTCATGTGCTGTTTTCTTTCTTCAACTCCCCATTCTTCAAACCATCATAACATGGCCTGTGCCTTCCCTGCTCTGCCCAAACTATTCTCGTCAAGGTCACTAGTGACATCATCCCTGTTCCCAAATCTCCTCTGTTCTCATCTTACTTAAACTCTTAGCAACATTTGACCCAGTCAAAAACACCCTCATGATAAAGCCTGAGTGAAATAACATTTTTTATGAACGTGGTTTCCAAATGTATCGCTTTGGCCCAGATATCTCTGAGCTTCAGCCTCACATTTCCAACTCTCTTTTCAACATCCCTACTTGAAGATCTCTTACACATTTTAAATATTACATGCCCAAAATGGAACTCTTGATGTACGCCTTCTACCCCCAACATGCACATGCCTGCTGAGTTCTGGAACACGCTGCTGAATACTCCCCTGGGGATGTCTGTGCACTGCTCAGCATCTGCATGTGGGGGGCCACCTCAGGCCAGAGAAAGAATTCCCCAAAAGGTTGAAGGGAGGTGATTCCTGGTGCTCACGCGGGGCTGGAAATTTTGTCTGTTCCCACCAGACAGAGTGGAAAACCTCATAACTCACAGGGCAATGAGCAGAGTACTCAAAGGGCTTTGTCTCGATAGTAGGGAAAGTTAATGTTACACAAAAATTCTAGGCTTTTGTACTGAGGAACCAAATAATAGATGAAGTGAAACAGCTTAAAAGCAAAACCTGAAAAAAACCACTCTTTCCAAGTAACTTACATAGCATCCCAAAACAATGCTCCAGAACAATTATAGAAATTAGAAAATATCCAGCCCCTAACAAAGTAACAATCACATCTGACATCCAAAAGAAAAAAATCACAGGCATGCAAAGTAGCAGAAAAATACTACCTGCAATGAGGAGGAAAATCAACCTACGAATACTGACCCCAAAGGTGACAGAATTAGTAGATTAAAAACATTAAATATAATTATAACTGTACTCCATATGTTCAAAAACCTAGAGAAAAAATTAAACATGTTAAGTAAAGATGGAAATATATCTATACATATATATCTCTATACTATCTATATATATCTGTATCTATAGATCTCGATAGATATCTATATATAGCTATCTTTCACTCTATACATATATAGACAGGTTGTATATATATCTATATATTACTTATCAACGTGAAAACATGGTTGAGATGTAAAATACACTAGATGGGATTAACGGCAGATTAGACACTGCAGAATAAAAGAATAACCAACTAAAAAACATAGAGATAAAAACTATCTAAAATGAAACACCAAGAGAAAAAAATTGTGTTAAAGAATAAGAAGAGAGCTGTGGGACAATTTCAAGCATCTTAATATGCAGGAAATTGGAGTCTGAAAGACAGTAGAGCAGGGAACAGTAAAAAGAACAAAAAATGAAAGAAACAAGGGCTAAAATTTCTCCAAATTTGATAAAAATCATGAACCTGGAGATCTATAGAATGGAATATTACAGATATAAAAAGTAATGAACTATAGATCCATGTAGTCATATAGAAGAATCTCAACATAATCATGCTGAGTAAAAGAAGTCCGACCACCCCCATCAAGAAAAGAGAGACAGCCTAGTGCAGTGACTCATGTGTGTAATCTCAACACTTTAGGAGACCAAGGTGGGAGGATTTCTTGAGTCCAGGAATTCAAGACCAGCCGGGGAAACATAGTAAGACACTATCTCTACTTAAAAATAATAATAAAATAAAAAGTAGCAGAGTGTGGTGTCGCGCACCTGTAGTTCTAGCTATTGGTGGGGGTTGGCAGGGGGATTGAGGTGGGAGGACTGCTTGAGCCCAGGAGGTCAAGGTTGCAGTGAGCCATGACTGTGCCACTGCACTGCAGCATGGGAGACAGAGCGACATCCTTTATCAAAAAGAAAGAGAGAGAGAGAGAAAATATACTGTATGATTACACTTATATAAAATTCTAGAAAATTATAATCTAATCTAAAATGACAGAAAGCAGAGTGGTAGTTGCCTAGGGAATCCAGGATGGGTGTGGAGGATAGGAGCAAGGGATAATTCAGTGAGATGGGGAAACTTTTGAGGACGATGATATGTTCATCATCTTGACCATAGATAGTGATGGTTTCACAAGTGTATATAAATTATGAAACTTAGAATATCACATGCTTGAAATAGTGTAATTTATTGTGTGTCAATTATAACACAAAGCTATTTTAAGAAATTAATTGACCACCACTGGAGAAATCTTATAAACCACTAATTATTTTTAAAATTAATAAATGAAGAGAAATAAATGGAAGTAGAATCAATACTTTGTCCTCCTTTCCTTTATGAGCTGTTCTATTGAGGATCCAAAAAAAAGATGAAGAAAAATGTCTCTTATACATGTGTTCCAATTTTTTTAAATAATAGAGGAATGATAAAATGTAAATTTATCATTTTCTTTTTCTTTTCTTTCTTTCTTTTTAAATTAAATTTTATTTTTTTACTTTTTTTGAGGGAGTCTTGCTCTGTCACCCAGGCTGGAGTGCAGTGGCATGATCTTGGCTCACTGCAACCTCCACCTCCTGGGTTCAAACAGTTCTCCTGCCTCAGCCTCCTGAGTAGCTGGGACTACTAATTTTTATTATTTATTTATTTATTTATTTATTTATTTTTGAGATAGAGTCTCATTCTGTCGCCCAGGCTGGAGTGCAGTGGCACAATCTCAGCTCCCTGCAACCTCTGCCTCCCGGATTCAAGTAATTCTCCTGTCTTAGACTCCCGAGTAGCTGGGAATGCAGGTGCATGCCACTATGCCAGCTAATTTTTGTACTTTTTTTAGTAGAGACAAGGTTTCACCATGTTGGCCAGGCTGGTCTCAAACTTCTGACTTCAAGTGATCTGCCTTTCTTGGCCTCCCAAAGTACTGGAATTACAGGTGTGAGCCGCTGCACCCCACTGAATTTATCATTTTCTAAGCCCTAATGGTTAATGGATTAGGCGTTGATAATCAGTGGCTGCTAAGATTACAAAATAGTGGGAATCAGCCCTTATGTGTTGCCTGATGTTAGAACACAATGTCACCTCTGAAGTAGCCTTGCCCCAAAAACCTGAACATATATATTCAACAACTAAATCATGAGAAATATATAGAACAGGAGGACATGTTAAAGGATACCATGGAGGTTCAAGAGGCAAAACCTAGTCTGTGGGAAACCTTACAGGTCAAACCACCCAGACTCCTCAGTAGATGATTACAAGAGGGGAAAAAATAGAGGGAATGTATAAATTAAAAGAAATTTGGGCACTTCAACTAATTACAATGTATGTAGCTTATTTGGATCTTGATGTAAACAAAATGTAAAAAGTTGATTTAATTGATATAAAATTGATAAAACTGGTAGTTGGGACACTGGGTATTAGACAGTATTGAGTAATTATCATTAATATTTTATTGTATGTTATTTTTAAGAGTTCATATATCTTATTTTAAGAGTTAAATATCTAACTATTTGTGGATGAAATAATATGATGCCTGAAATTTGCTTCCAAAGAATATCATGGAGGATAGTAGGTAAGTATATTGGTGAAACAAGATTTGCCATGAGTTGATCATTGTTAAAGCTGGGTAACACACACAATAGAGTTTATTCTACTATTTGGTGCACAGAATTGAAATTTTCCACAGTAAGTTTTTAAAGAATTTTATCTTGTTTGAAACCTGAATTTTATTTTGTTCCATAAAGCTAAGGGGAGCTAGCTTAAATAACGTGGAGTGACATAGAACAAATTGAAGGTTAAATAACATTTTTTTATTAGATATGCAACTAGTAGAAATGGGTAGAAATGGCATCTGGATACAAGACTAAAACCTGCTTGTTTATACCCTAGGACAGAAATTATGGTATTTGTTTAAACCCAAACTGAACAAATCTGACACTGCAAGAAACCACAGACTTCCTTACCCTCGTCATTGGCAGAAGCTCCTGCCTCCGCGGGGTGCTCACATCCAGATTCTTGGATGTTCATCAAGACCAGATTGAGTCTTTAGGGCTTCACCCATCACCAAGCAAAACGACGTCTCGTTGCTTTTCCCCATCGCATATGTCACTGGAGATCAGGATTTCCTGGTTAAAATCTTACCCTTAGGTAGTTATTGGGAGCACACCTCATTTACTTAAGGCAAACAAGTGTGATCAGCCTCAGATCTGTAATAAGTTTCCCTTCCAAAAAAGAAAATGCCAGCCTTCCTTGTAGCATTGGTCCTCGGCTTTAGAAACCAGTACATCTTTATGTTAGTAACCTCTTTCTGCAGAGTCGCTAATCAGTTTTCTTGACTAGCACTGAGTTCAGAGTCTTTCCTGGGATGTCAATGTGCAACACAGCTGAGTGGGCAACTGCTCTGTAAAAGTTGTTGATCTCAGAGTCTCATGGGAGAGTAAAGGGGAAGAGAGGGCTAATTTTTTTTTCTTTCTTTTTTTCTTTTTTTTTTTTTTGTCTCTCTCAATGTCACTCTGCTACAGTCAAGAAAAGACAGTGATACCCAACCTTAGATTTACACTAGAATCATCTGAGGAACTTGGAAATATACTCTGGTTATTGGTATAAAATAGCCCCAGGCATTAGTACTTTTTTTCCCAGGTGATTCCAGTGTTCAGTCAAGTCCGAGTAGCCCTGATTGGAAGACCTGACAAACATCAATGACGATGTGAAGCTCTGTCTGTGAACATGGCTCCCGAATACTTACCACACACCTACTCGTGAAGGCTCATGGGAGACAAAGGGAGAGAAGGCACAGTGCTATGAAAACATCAAATGTTTAAGCTGAACTAAGCGTGATCAATATCTTCCACTTTTGTGCCCTCTGATAACTTCAACAAGCTCAGTGCTCTGGGGTCCAGTTGGTTCACTCACTTTTGTCTGTTGCTGTCTAACTCTAGAGTTAATAGGTGGTGAAAACAAGTGTGACTAGAGCACAGAAATGGGAGTCAAGGAAGACAGGCTATAGTCCCAGTTTAACCATTGACTTGTTAGCCTGATGAACCAAAACCACACTCCTAGCCACCCTGTGTGGCCATGTAAGCATGGCCACAGTCCCCTCTATAGCCAGCAGGGGCAATTCATCTCAAGGAACTGGTGACCTGTGCTTGGGACTTGTTTTCTTTGCTTTGGTGTGTCCCTGCCCCCGGTTTCATCCTATTGCCTTAAAACTAATCTCAGTTTTTTGCCTAGCCCATGTGGACTTGTGTTTTAGTTCTAATCTCAGTTTTGCTCCAGACTCTGCCTTTCAGATTTCCCCAGGCTCCACAACTCACAGCAATACAATCCCGTTCCCACCACAGCCCAGCCTTTTAGAATCCCACCCATCCCCATTTCATACTCCTCATACTCAGGCCCTCCCTAAGTTTGTCCCACTAGGCCACCGCTTTTCCAAGACATCTAGGTGTCACTGGAGAAAACATAGTACAGAAAGACAGTGGATGGGCTTGGTGTTGGCCAAAACTGAATTTGAATCTTCGCTCTGCTGTTGACTAGCTCAGTGACTCTTTTTTAACACTGGGACTTCTCTAACTTGTGCATGATGATATTTACTTTTTAGATATATTATACGGAATAAATTTGGTAATGTATGCAAAATATGTGTCCATATAATGTAGGCACTGTGCCAATATCAAGGTATTGCTTTTCAGTTTTAAATCCAAACTTTATTGCCTGCTCTGTAAAAAATGGAGATGGGTCCTTTAAATATTTCTCTTTTGCCAGCAGGCACAATGTCAAACTTTGTCAGTAGAGGATGCTAGAAGGACACTGATAGAGGATGGAGTTTTCCTTTCTGGTTCCTTTGTGCTTTCTTGCCAATGTCCTGCAACATTTGCAACTTCCACAGTGCTCTACTCCTGCAGTGTAAGTGTCTTCCCCAGGGCAAGGTTCCTGCTGCAGGTACAGCTTCCCCAGCACCTATCTTCCACAGGGCGCACAGTTTCCTTAGTCACCAGAGCCTGCAGCCCAGGCAGCTTCTCCAGAGCCTGACTCCTGCAGTGACTGTTTCCCCAATGCCTGGATTCTGCAGCAGGTCTAGTGGCCAGCAGCTTACCCCCTTCATCCCCTATGTGTCTTTGCAATGGAGTGCATTGGCAAGGAACCTCCTCATCATAACACTCCCTGGCTGATCCTTTATGGGATTGTTCAGCAAGTTCTTAGGTGCAGTACCTAACTAGTGACAGCTTCCCTTAGCACTCCACAGGGTGAATTCCTAGCAAAGTCCACCTGTTTGACACCTTAGTTAATTCTTTATTATCTAGTGAGCCACAGCTATGCCCTATCTGGATCTCAGCTGGAAAGAGAGATGGGAGTCTTTCTGGAATACTTTATGTCAGTCCTGGAGGTAGTGACTGCTCCTTTTATCTGCTACCCTATATTCTTTAGACTCTCTTTACCTCTTACTCGCCAATCCCCTCTTACTTCAATCTACCATTATAGCTAATTCTTTATATTACATTTTCCATGTTCATGTTATTGTATGGTTTCTATCTTCTGGTTGGACCCTGGCTGATACATACATCTAATTCATATTAAGCGAGCCCAACACTAAATAGATTGGCCTAGATGATCTGTTATATATTATTTCTCTTCTAGTTCTAAGACTTTAAAAAAAATTTGATTCCACAACTCATGTTACTTCTCATGATAATAAAAAGTGTAATGCATAAGTCATAAATTAATACCTGAAGACAAAACAACATTGAAGGCCCTGCCATATGGTATGTATTCATAGTAACACATGGCCAGACCCAGGCCTAGCAAGAATCCTTCAGCAGTCCACATCATCTGTATGAGGGCCTTCATTCTGCAGTAACATTCTCCCCTATCTTGCCTCCTAAAGTATCCTTTTAGATTCTTTCAAGAAGTTTGTTCTTTTCTGGAATGTACCTCAATATGGTTTCATGGGAAGGAGTGGATTAGTTTAGAGATGAGATTGCTTATCACTGAAAAACAAAACGTTCTTAGGACTTCAGAAAAATTCAGTGGAAAATGGTCTACATTAGTGGTTTCTAAAGAAACAGAAAAACAAGAATGACTAAAGTTTGGGTAACAAGGGTTGTAGTGCTAATTGTTCTACTAAGCTGGTAGTCATTTTAATTTCCTGCCAATGGGATATTGTTGAGAAATTTGTTTTAAAATTAAAGTCAGTTCCTTTCCCAGTGAGTCACTAGTAATTGGTGCCTTTGAAAAGACTGAACAGGACTTATGACTTTAAGTTTCTTTCTTAATTTGCATTTTTAATTAGATGGGATCTCAAAGGGTTTCTGAGACTTTTTTCTTTTTGCCTTTGCATTGCCTTTTTTTGGGTTGTTGCTCTGCAATTAGAATTTGTAACAAATGAGTTGCTGGCATATAAATGTCAACTCTGAGGTAATATATGGTTGCTGAAGAACTGAGCAGGATTCTGACCACTACTTTTTAAATGAAAGCTCTTTTTAGCACATTCCTCTGATGAGGCAGAATACATTGCGCTGGAAGAAGGAATGCTCAGATTTAACTCTGGTTAAAGTTCTTTCTGTAAATGTTTTTTTCCCTGTGTATGTGAATAAATTTTTGAAGGCTATAATGCCCACTTCAGAGAACATTTAATTTTTACTCAAGAGCTAGTGTAGAATCATCAAGTGGACAAAGTCAACAACCTAGAAGAAGGGAGTTGGATTCAATGAACTCTTCAAAGAGAGTTCCAGCCAAACAGTGTCATCTGGTTAAATTTTGTTTTATTAAATGATTGTAGGACAATAACCACAGGGCCAGTATTTAACTAGCCACAAACTAGTAGGCTATAATTGATCATTGCTAAATCACTGTATCCAAACTCTTAGCTTCACTCATTCCTTCACATTTCCAGAGCCCGTGATACATGTCCGGTACTGGTGGGACAAGAGTCCTGCTCAGTAGCCTTTGCTTTCAGAGTCTAGTACAGACATGCCTGTACATACAAGAGTGTATTAAATGTGCCGTGGACACAGGCAAAGCAGGACATACATCTGCCATTCCACAAACAGATTATCTAAGCTATTTTTAAAGGTCTCTAAAGAAGAGGATTCTGTAAACTCCCATGACAACCTATCCAGTACGCCGCCAGGAACCACTTCCTCATATCTAGCTTAAGCCCCTCATTCTATGGTTAAGCCATTATTCTCTCGTTCTGTTCTCTGCTGAGAGAGAAAACAGCTGCTCCCCATCCTGCTTAGGTGAGCCTTTTATAGACTTCAAGACGGTGTCTGCGTTCTGTCTACTTGTGACAGGAAAGAAACTGGGGCTGCCAACGAAGATAACAATAATAATTTTCACTTGGAGATGGAATTATTATTGCTATGGTTACTAGTAAGATTTCTTTCCAAAGAAAAAAAGGCATTTATTCAGCACTCTGCCTCAAAGAAGAACAAAGTGCTAATAAACCCTTCTGGTTTGTCTGATTTGTTGATTACTCAGAAACGTCAAATGGGAACTGGTCAAAACATGTCCCTCTGCCATTTGGACTAGGGTGGAGAACTTGATGAAAACCAGTTCTTCTCTCGGTTTCTGAGCTGCAAATGTTTCATGCTTAAACCAAATAGAATCTCCAGTTTATTAAATCAGGGTAATTTCAACCAGGGACTTTGAAGAAATAAACAAGAATATGATTTAGAAGTTGTAATCATCATTAAGACAAAAGGGATCTAACAACCTTTTTTAAACTGTGAAGAGAGCCCTAGAGAATTCATGAAATGGTCGAGACAGGCTTATGTATGATTAGTTGCCTGGGTCTTATGATTTGAAGAATGCCAGCCATAGTTACCTTTCCAAAAATATATCCCCTAGTGGCCAGCCAACAACACCCCATGTTCCCATTTTTCTTTTCTAATGTTTAAGACAGAAAAGTTCAAAATTAAAGTAACATTGTCTTCTGGGGGGGAAAAAGACACATTTCACAATTAGTTATTATCAGTTCTTAACTATTCAACTCACAGTAGTTTGTTAGATTAGTCATAGCCAAGAGCAGGATTTGAAAGAATGGACACGGGACAAATGTCTGCGGTCTAGGCTGAGCAGAAGCAGGATAAGAGTAAGACCTGTAGTAATGCCATTGGTACACTGGCCTCAGGATGGAATGTTTATGGCAGGGAGGGGTAGACAGGGAGAGACACTGAATAAAAAGTGTACATAAAACAGAGCTAGATAAGTTTTTATAAACTGAATACATCATGTAAACCAGCACCTAGATCAACAAACAGAACATTACTAGCACCTCAGAAAAATCTCCTCTCTTGCCTTCTATTTACTACATTGCCCCAAGTGCAACCACTCTCCTGATGTCTAACACTAGAGAGTAATGTTTCCATTATACTTTATATAACCAGCATCAAACTATTTGTATTCTTTTTTGTTTCTGGTCTTTTTGTTCTTAATCTTATATTTGTAATATTCATCAATATTTTTATAAATAATTAAAAATTATTTGGCATTAGTATGTTGTATGAATAAATAACAATGTATTTACCCATTCTGTTGTTAATAGGCACTTAGTAGTGTCCAGACGAGAGTATTAAAAATAGTGATGGGAGTAATGATATCAAGATGGTGGAATAGGAGATTCCAGACCTCATCTCCCCACAGAAACACTGATTTAACAATTATCCATGGACCAAAAATATGATAATGAGAGTTCTGTAACCCAGGTGAAAGGTTATAATGCTGAAGTAGAGCCCAGAAACCACAAAAGATGCACTGGAGAAAGTGAGAAGAACAGTGTTACTTTATCCATTTTGCCCCTCCCCAAAGCCTGCACTGCACAGCACAGCACCAAAAGAGATCCCCTCAGCCCACCAGTCCTCCTGTGGGGAAAGAAATAATAAAGGGAATGTCTGACTTTGTGCAGACCTTAGCACCAGGCCCACGCCAGTGGATCTCAGCACCAGGTCTACCCTCACATACCTTGGCACCATGCCTGCCTACCAATGGGCACTGGCAGAAGACCTACCTGCCCATAAACCCCAATACCAGGCCCACATACCCACAGATCCCACCAGTTGGCCCATCTAGAACTCCTGGATATGCTAACTAGTGAAGAGCTTTCTGTGGCAAGATTAGTGTGCAAGGACTGAAAAAGGGTGACTGCTTCTTGAAATGCACAGACACCAACTCAGGGCTATAAGGATCAGGGAAACATGGCACCACTGAAGAACAAAAGGAACCAAAATCACTAAAGGAACAAAAGAAAACTCTAGTAACTAACCCTAAAGAAATAAACAGCTACAAGCCATTAAAAGAACCAAACAGAAATTCTGGAACTGAAGAACACAACGACTGAACTACAAACTTCAGCAGAGACTTCAACAGCTGACTTGATCAAGCAAAAGAAAGGATCAGTTAGCTCAAAGACAGATCATTTGAAATTACTAAGTCAGGAACAACATCAACAACAAAGAATGAAAAAGAGTGAAAAAAGCCTATTGAACACCAGCAAACCAAAATATACATTATGAGATTTACAAAAGCACAGGAGAAAGAGAAAGTCACAGAAAGCTTATTTAAATAAATAATGGCTGAACACTCCCCAAATCTGGGAGGGGAAATGTACATTGAGACTCATGAAACCCAAAGAATCTCAGATAAATAGAACCTAAAGAGATTTATGCTGAGATACAATATTATTAAGCAGTCAAAAGCCAAAGACAAAAAAAAATTTGAAAACAGCAAGAGAAAAGTGACTCATTACATACAAGAAACTCCCCATAGGACTATAAGCAGATTTCTCAGCCAAAATCCTGTAAGTCAGAGAGGAATGGGATGATGTTCAAAATGCTGAAAGAAGAAAAATAAAAACAACTGCCAACCAAGAACGCTATACCTGGCAAATCTATCCATTAGAAATGAAGAAGGGATAAAGATTTTCCCACAGAAACAGAAAACTGAGCAAATTGATCAAAACTAGACCTTTCTTACAAAAAATAATACAGTTCTCCAAGTTGAAACAAGAGTCCTGAAGAGCAACACAAATGCCTATGGTAAAGGTAAATATATAAACAAATACAAAATAATGTAACACTGTAAAGATGGTGTATAAATCACTTTTAACCCTAGTATAAAAGTTTAAAGACAAAAGAATTAAGAATAACTATAACCACAAAAAGTGGTTTATAAATACACAACATAAAAATAAGTAAATTCTGACATCAAACATAAAATGTGTGCATGGTGACAAACGTATAGGGTTTGTTTATATGATTAAAATTGTCAGCTCATACTAGACAGCTATAACAATAAAATGTTTTATACAAGCCTCTTGGCAACCACTCACACAAAAAAGAAAAGTGTATCACTACCAAAATTATTTTTTGCCAAAGAAAATAGAAAAAAAGGAAGAGAGGAATAAAAAAACTACAACACTGAAAACAATTAACAAAATGGCAATGGTAAGTCCTACCTATCAATAATTATTTTTAATGTAAATGTATTAAATTCACCATTCAAAAGACATTGAGTGGCTGAATGCATTAAAACAAACAAACAAAAACAAGATCTACTCTATGCTGTTTATAAAAAAAAAAAAAAAAGCGAAAAACTCACCCTAGGTTTAAGGACACACATAGACTGAGTGAAGGAATGAAAAAAAATACATTCCATGCAAAAGATAACCAAAAGAGAACAGCAGTGGCTATGCTTACATCAGACAAAATAGACTTTAAGTCAAAATTATCATAAAAGATGAAGAGGATCATTATATAATAACAAAAGTTCAATGCAAAAGAAAGATAAAACATTTATATATATATATGTGTGTGTGTGTGTCTATATATATATATGAACTTAACATCAGAGTATCTAAATATATAAAGCAAACATTGACAGATCTGAAGGGAGAAATAGATAGCAAAGTATTAGTAGTAGGAGACTTCTATACCCTACTTACAATAATAGACAGATCATCCAGATGGAAAATCAATAGGAAGCAGCTGACTTGAACAACACTACAGACATACTCAGAATATATCACCCAACTGCAGCAGAGTAGACATTCTTCTCAAGTGTACCTGGAACATTCTCCATCATAAATCACACGCTAGGTCACAAAACAAATCTTAAACTTAAGAACATTAATATCATCCCAAGTATCTTTTCCAATCATAAAGGAATGAAACTAGAACTCAGTAACAAGAGGAAAATGGGAAAATTTACAAATACATAAAAATTAAACAACACACTCATGAATAACCACTGGGTCAGAGAATAAATCATAAGGGAAATTTAAAAATATCTCAAAACAAACAAAAATCAAAACACATGTACCAAAATTTATGGGATGCAGCAAAAGAAATATGAAGGGGAAAATTTTATAGTAATAAATTTCCACATTATAAAAGAAGAAAGATTTTTTAAAAAACCTAATGTTACACCTCCAGGAACTAGAAAAAGAACAAACTATGCCCAAAATTAGCCGAAGAAAAAAATTATAAAGATTAGACACAAATAAAATAACGAATAGGAAAATTTAACAAAAATACAAATTGGTTTTTTGAAGAGATAAACAAAATGGTCAACCCCTTATCTAGACTAAGAGAAAAGAGAGAAGACTCAAATAAATAAAATCAGATGTGGAAGAGGACACTGGGCCTGGTGGCCCACACCTGTAATCCCAGCACTTTGGGAGGCCAAGGCAGGCAGATTGCTTGAGCCCAGGAGTTCAAGACTAGCCTGGGCAACATGATCAAACCCCATCTCTACATAAAATACAAAACTTAGCCAGGCGTGGTGGCACATGCCTTTAGTCCCAGCTACTTGGGAAGCTGAGGTGGGAGAATCACTTGATCCCTGATCATGGCTGCAATAAGCCATGATCGGGTCACTGTACTCCAGCCTGGGTGACAGAGTGAAACTCTGTTTCGAAAGAAAGAAAAGAAATGGGATAAATTCCTAGGAACATAGGTACCAAAACTGAATCAAGAAGAAATAGAAAGCCAGAAGAGACCCATAGCAAACAAAACGATTGAATCAGTAATCAGAAACATTTCAATAAAGGAAAACACATAACCAAATAACATCGCAGGTGAATTCTACCAAACATTTAAAGGAAAACTAATATCATTCCTTCTGAAGTTCTTCCAAAAAGTAGAAAAATGAACATTTCCATTTTTATGAGGCCACCATCACCCTGAAATGAAAGCCAGACAAATACATCACAGGAAAATGACAAACCAATATCCCTGATGAACATGAATGCAGACATCATCATCAAAATATTAGTAAACTGAATTAAACAGCCCACTGAAAGGTTCATAACCAAGTGGAATTACCTCTGGGATTCAAGCTTTTATATATATATATATATACACACACACACACATAGTCTGTACATATGTACAGAATATGTGGCATGCATTGGAATATTAATCAGTCTTTAAAAAAAGAAAATCTTGCTATTTGTAACATCATCATAGATGAACCTGGAGGACATACTATATGAAAAACAAGGCATACACATAAGGACAAATACTCATGATACCATTTATATGATTAATATAAAATAGACTCCTAGAAGCAGGATGAAAGGGTGGTGCTGAAATAGAGAAAAAAATGGGCGCATCCATACTTCATAATACGTTCCCCTTTTCTAGTTTTCTAACTCTAGCTGACTTTTGTCACTTGCCACCTAAAGAACATTAACAAATATAGTGATCATTAACAAATATACCTGATCAATCTGTTAGGAGAAGGCATTATTGATGTTTTCTCATCACACAGGTAATATATTAGTTAGGGTTAGGTATTGTTGCATAGCATAGAAAAATAAAACAACCTTAGTTAAAATGAGATGGAACTTTATTCCCTCTTGGGTGAAACAAGGCTGAAGGCAGGCAACTCAGGGCTGATACAACAGTTCTTCAGTTATCATAAAACTAGGATCCTTATGTCTTTTGTGGGTTTTTTTTTTTTTTTTTTTTTTTTTTTTTTTTTTTGCCACTCCTAGCTAAAAATTTGTCTCTCAAGACTGCTTCATGGTTCAAGTTGTCAACTTAAGGCCCAGCCTTCATGTTTAAGTTGCAGATCCAAAGAAGGAGGAACGGCAGAGGGGCAGAAAGACGCTCCCAGGCACTCTGTTTTACGCTGCTTTCACTGAAGTTCCTCTCAACAGCTCCTATTTCTGTCTCATTGGCTAATATTGAGTCAACCGGCTACCCCCAGGTCCTAGAGGGCATGGAAAAATGTCTTTTATCTGGACACATGGCAGCCCAAAGATACAAGGGTTCCCTGAGAAAGAAGAATGAGAAAATGGAGAGTGGGTAGAGAACTAACAGTCCCTGCAAGTCACACAGGACACTGAGCTATATTCACAAGGAGTGAAAGGGTTTTCTATTTAAAAGCACACAAATCTACTCAAGTTAACTGCAATGGTGGTTTATCGAAATTCTCCCCAGCAAGTGCCATTAAAGAGGGAGAAGTGGAGAGACCACTGGATCCATGACCACTCTCCCTCAGGAAGGGGATGAGGGAAGGCACAGGCATGAGGTAATCAAAATGTGCTGCCTGGGTTCACAAAGCAGCAATTGTTTTAAGGGTCTTAAATTTCCCATCAGCCTCATAAATTTCCTTTGAGATATTTACATGGAACCAATCTCTCTCCTGCTTCCTCCTATAGAGATGGTGTGCATTGTTTCTTCTCAGGAAGCATGCAAAATGGGTTAGCTGGCAAACAGCTAAAGTAAGTTCTCTGGAGACTCTTTTTGTCTTAAGCAGATGCTGCGTCTCTATGAGGCAATCTGTAGAGAAAAATGCATCCTTTCCCAATTGAGCAAGAAGTCAAAGGATCAGGGGAGTCTCCAAAGCCCCCATGTGCGTTAACCAGAAGCACAGAGGTGAAAAGAGCAAAGGGAATTGGAAGAAGATTAGGGAGGAGTTGGGAAAGAGGGTCACACTCTCAAAAGTGAGTGCTGTATTTTTTTAATGTCAGATCCATTGCCTGCAAACTGCCGGTAATAAAAAGAAGATACCAGCTCACCTTGGGACGTGCAGATACTTCTGAATTTATGAGAAAGGACATCTGTGGAGCATGAAAAAAATACATTAAGAGCAGGCAAGATTTTCTTTTGGAAGCTTTCTGGACAAGGAACTGAGATTTTTTTCCCCCTGGTTCATAGTGGGAATATGACAGTTAAATGCATGCTTTGGAGTCAGTGGGGGCTCTCTGAACTTGGTTCAGTCTCGGCATTCCAACTCACTGCTGCTGTTTGTTCACCATGCAAAAAGCATCCAGGCCTAGAGGAATAGTGTGGCTGATGCCTGCACCCTCCTAGAGAAAAGAGCTGTTTCCTAATTCACCTGAGATGCCCTCTGGTCACCAAGATGTTTTCTGAGGTGTTGCTATCTCACCCAACAGGCACATATGGTCAGTTAGTTACCTTGCTGCTATTAACATATTTAAGTTGGTGGGGGAGTTGTTTCCCTTTTATCACAATTCTAGCAGTTGCATTATTTTCCAGAGGTTATGGTGCTTGAATATTATTTGGGAAATATGCATATTCTTAATTACATTTTAAGAAAACCTCAGGACTTCTTAGAAGCAGACATCAATTTTGGAAAAGAGAAATAATTGCAATTTTATTTTCTAGCAAAAAGTCAAGGACCAATATAAGGGCTAAGAGTATGTTTTGGAGTCACAGAGTTGAATCTTGGTTAAACCACTTAATTGCTGTGTGCTTGTGGGCAAGATACTTGGCTTCTCTGTGCCTCAGTTGCCATGTAGTATATTAATGCAAGAGTTCATTAATTGCATTAGTGAATTAAAACAGTGCCTCGCACATTGTAAGACCTCTATAAATGTTAGCTATTATTATTAATGACCAGAATACCACTTGCTACTTAATAAGACATCTTTCTCAATGTCCTCTCTGATTTCAAGAAAGCTGAACACATAAAGGAAACCTCTTTTCCCAACTTATTTGGACAATGATACAGGTTTAACTCACATTCTCTTCAGTTACTGTTCAGAATTATTGGGTAAAACTTCCTGTTTTTGGTGAATATTCACACTACTAGACATCTCATTCTCTTATTTGAGGAGATGTAAAACTAAGTATTTACTTAAAAGATTTTAACAGTTACCATCTTGTCCCCTGAGATCCTCTTTGCCTCACCCATCTCTGAGAGCCTTGGGTGTGATGGTCACCAGTTCTGTGCAGACAACGCGGACTTCACGCCTGACATGTTGCACCTCTCTTCATGCTTCTTCACACACATACTGCTCTATACTGCTCTCTTTGCCTGCTGCCCAGGGAAGTCTCTATCATTGCTAAAGCATAAACAACCAGGAAGAACAGGGGAGTTAACTTCCCCGTGAGTTGAACCTTTATCTAATGTGAGAAGGGGACATCCGATGAATTCTTCTGTCTTCCTCATCCTGGGTGGACTGTCCTGACAAGCAACTATCCATAAGGTGCCTCAGAAGATGGCCCTGCGAGATCCAGCAATCACTTGCACTCGATGCCAGAGGCTGGACAACTTGGAAACATCTCACATCATCTCTCCCTCTTTCCCTGCCTGCGGCCCATTTTCCCTCACTTCTGCTCCCCTGGGATCACAATCCTGAATAAAGTCCTGACACTTAGTCTTTTGCCTCAGGCTCTGCTTCCTGGGGAACCCAGTCTACAGCAAAATCTGTAACTTTAAATTTTAAGAGAGATGAGCTTCTTTTCAAACTGTCGTCATTTATTTTGCATATTTGCATATTAGAAGCTCCTGTCTTGTTTGATGCATTGATTCTTTACAGGGATTTGAATCTTCATACCAACAGAATTCTTTATGAAAATTTGATTTAATTATTCAGAAACTTCTTCAGTGATATTTTTTTCTCTGTGGGGTCTGAAGAAATCCTAGATATAGAGCAAACTTGTTGAGATATACATCAAATTGCGAATCTGAGAATGGTCACCTCCACTCTTGGCTGACAGCTGTCAGTCTTAACCCCACCTAAAATGCCTAATATACTTTCAAGGTTATTTGTCATTGAGACCTCATCACTCTATTCCGCTGAACTTTTAGGAGTTTCAGATATGCTTTTGCAAATACTTTAGGTATTCCTATCTTCTTTGATCCCCTTTTTGTCAATAGGATGGCCTACCTTTCTTTAATCTCTTTACAATGGCATTCTTCTAACCCCTGCCCCATTTCTTGCAAATAATTCCAGGACTCCCCGCATTTACTGTCATATAATGGCTTGAGTATTTACTGTTATTTATACATACCGAGTGTCACATGTAACAAGATATGATATGAATTTGACTCAGGTGTATTGGGACTTTCTAAATAAGCCTTAGCTCAATATTATTCACCAGGAAGCCATTTATTATTGAGTTATGTTTATGACTGTATGGCTATATAGAAAAATAATACCTGCTAAAAGACCCAGCATGTTTTAATGGCTCTTTACTTTCTCTTCTTTCTCCTCTGCTGACTTGAGCTCTTTTCCTATTTTTTCCTTTTACTGAGTGGCTAATTCTTCAGAAAGGGGGCACTCTTATTTCCACTCTCTCTGGGTTTGTTCTGTCTCTTCTTTAATGATAGGAACAAAAGTGTAATGTAAGAGAATAGTTTGAAGTATTATCCTCAGCCACTTTCCTTGGTAAATCTTCCCACCACCTCCTTCCCTCTCCAACTCAGAAAGTAGTGAGGTATTCTTTGCTCACTACCCAGAACGTAGAGATGCAAGGAGAAAACAATAGAAACCAAAGTTTAGCTTCTGTGTTCTTAATATAGAATTTCCAAACTCAACATTTTGGGAGGAAAAAAAAAAAAGGAGGGAGGTGGGATATTTTGAACTCCCCGTACGTAACTATTGAATAATGACAAATAAGATTCTTAAGGACATAAGGAATAAAAATTTTGTCATATAAATTGGCTTGGAAGAAGACATGCTGAGCCCTTTTCTTCCATATAGGAGAAAACCTGGGCCAGGCGCGGTGGCTCACGCCTGTAATCCCAGCACTTTGGGAGGCCGAGGGGGGCAGATCACTTAAGGTCAGGAGTTTGAGACCAGACTGGCCAACACAGTGAAACCCCGTCTCTACTAAAAAATACAAAAATTAGCCAGGCCTGGTGGTGCACGTCTGTAGTCCCAGCTACTCAGGAGGCTGAGGCAGGAGAATCGCTTGAACTCAGGAGGCAGGGGCTGCAGTGAGCTGAGATGACTCCACTGCACTCCAGCCTGAGTGACAGAGCAAGACTCCATCCCAAAAAAAAGAAAAGAAAAGAAAAGAAAATCTGAATTCCTTGAGAGACGGAGGAGAGGCAGAGAGGAGAGGGATAGAATTAGACATTGTTGTGGGTCTCTTAGAAGGATCTATGCATCCCGTGCATCCAACTCCACTCCCACTCCCCAGATTTAGTCATACAATGCTGAAAAGTTTCCCCAAAGCATCTCAGTGCTCTATCAGGGCAGTAGAAATAGTACCTTGTCTTTTCTGAGTAGAGAGGGTCTGCAGTACCCAAACTACTTTCTCATGAGCCTGCAATGGTGCTTCAGAATCGGGTCTCCCTTGGGAGGGGGCTCTGCAGTAGCTGTGAGGGGGTGAGCAGAGTTGAAACGGCCTTGCATTTGGGCAATGAGGCGAGCTATGATATGACTTTCAGGAACTAATGACCAAGATCAAACATCATCACAGATGCCAGAGGAAACTATGGGTGCTGTGGATGAGGAGTGTGGCCTGAGAAGTCATAACCACTATGAGCATTAATTGGGACTATTAGATAGAAGAGTTCTTCAAAAGCTTGTGACAGATTGAAGACCTGCTATATGCTCAAGCCTCCTCGGGGTCTAGAGAGTCACTGTCACTTGATACTGGGACTTCTGTAGTTCTACCTTGGAAGCTGGAGGTGAAGTCCTCTTTTCTTACTTTGCTGGAGTCCTCTAAATCGCTCAATTTGTCACCCTATATCCACCATGTCCAATGAACACCATTATAAAAGTAAATGGAGAAGTCACTGTGCTTAGAGAATCTAGCATCTCATGTTCAGGGGCTCATCTTTCCCTTGCTAGAAGTCTGTGCTGTCGCTTCACGGTGCCTTTCTTCCATAAAAGGAAACAATAATATTTGTATCCTATTCATAAGAAGATGGAAGTGCATTACATGAACATATGAGCTCTAATGGACTTTAAGTTCTAAGGAAAAAGTTGCTGAACAAGGATAATGTGCTTTTTAAAAACTGACCATTGCACACAGAGCCAGATACTTTAACACTACTGCATTCTTTCTTTCTCTTTTTTTTTCCTACAAGATGTCATATTGTATCTTTGCAAGGCTTCCAGCAAACAGGAGGGCTCATCAATTTCAACCTAAAGCTATTAAAATGTTACTTTGTTAGCAATAATTAAGGTGTGCAGCCAGGGCTCCCTATAGATCACACTCAGAGTCAGGGTCATATTTTTCTCCTATAGCACCTCAGGTATCTTAAATTACCAAGTAGTCAGTGGAGGAGGGGCAAGCTGGGGGTTGGGCAGGAAGGGAGAAAGGGAAGAAGATGCTTGCCTTACACATAAAAGCAGAAATAATAAATGACGCTTTTCCTATGAGAAAAGAAGGGATTGGCATAGGACTGTTCTCCTATGCCAAGCCCTCATAAAAGTTTTTTAAAATATTTTCTCTCAATCTGTTGAAATGTTTCAAAACAAATGTTAGTCTGATTTTTTAAAAAAGCATTTTTAAAATTAGACTTTTTAAGTCATCAGAGGCACTAAAATTCTCCTTCATCTTTGGCTGATAAAATATGTACATTCTATATACCACAGCACCAGGAAACGTTATGTCCTCTATGTCATGTTTTCTTCTTCCTTTTATTTTCCTTCTTAATCTTATTTCTGTCTCTGGATTGTGTCTTTAGCTGCACAAGGAAACTGGACTTCATTGCTGTTTCCTTTTCTGTGCTCTTATTCACCCCATCCACCTCGTAACACTCTCATGAAATCAGAAAGTCATGAAATTTAGTCAAAGAAAGCTTTCTATAGAAAAATCCTTTGTATGAAAATTTGAGGTTGCGGGGTATTCAAAGGAAGGTTCGTGGAACCTTGGAACTCAAGTTTATGAGGAAACACTAGAAGCAAAAAAAGACTGGGACTGTGAAACCTGGAAATAGAGTCAACTGTCTAATGTGAGGCTGATAATGGGTAAAAATATCTTCCTGCTTCTGATTCTCGTTCTCCCTGTGTGCATAAGGACTCTAGGGTACAGGAAATACATTGCACTGTACATTGGAGACGTTTTTGACCATGAAAGAAATCCAGGATCCTTATGAACCTATGGGGTAGAAGTTTGATGCAATGGAAATAGTTCCAAATGTGGAGATGGGAGTCCTAGGTCTTATTAGCTCTGCGACATTAACCTCAACATCTAAGTATCTCCTTTTTTCGTCCATTAAATGGAGATACCTCTTACCTCACAGTGTTATGATAATTAAATCAGATAATGTATGTAAAAGAGCACCATAGATCATAAAGTGGTATCCCAACATGATTTTTGTTAAGTTCTGTGGTAAATTGGGTTCTCTATCCCAATTCTTTGTCCCTGGTCACATGACTGCTTGGACAATGAAATTTGGGCAGACAGTATATCAGCTGCCAATTCCTTGCATCAGCCCGAGAGGTGCCACACATTGCTGCTCTCCCTCCTGCACCTTGCCATTGTCATGAGAAAAGTATGCCCTGACTAGTTGACTGGTCCTTGAAAGATGAAAGATCTAACCTGTACCTTAGGGGAGTGGTTCTCAAATGTTAGTAGCAGAATGACCTAGAAAGCTCATTAAATCACAGATTGCTGGGACCCAGCCCAAGAGATCCTGATGCAGTCGGTCTGGGGTGAGGTCTGATGGTTTGCATTTTAAATAAGTTTCCATGTGTTGGTGATGCTGCTGGTGCAGTTATTTTTGGAACTTGCTCCCTTCTTTCCTCCCCTCCTTCCTTCTTTCTTTCCTTCCATCCTTCCTCCCTCCCTTCCAGTGTATATACCAACCCTCTATCACAGGTCATTTGTGTTCTAAAAGAGACTAATAGGTACAATTTTATCCTATCAATGACTGGTGTGACTGCATTCAAAATTCGGTTTCAAAGTTGCTTCTGAAGAACACTTAAAATAGCTTCTAATTACCAGAGTGAGAACAGAGAGACAGAATAACGAAAAGAATGAAGCCTCAGAACCACAGGCTTAGAGATGCCCAATGACGCCCAGACCATAGCAGTCAACTTCCAGGGTAGCTTGAGGACATGTGAGCTAAATCAATGCCCACTGTTGCGCAACACTAAGAATCTGTGGTCATTACATAGCAATAACTGACCAACATAAGGTAATTGCTCAAACAAGTCATAGATTGAAGAATATATGATTGTCTTTGCAGTAACCAGGCTTCTGAAAGTGAGGTAAGAGATAACCCCTAGATTATAACTGTTGGGCAGTTCTGAAAGTCTTTAAAATGCCATGGGACATTGATTTTTCCTGGGGAACAATCTCCCGCTTCTTCTATTTATCAAGTTTCCTCTGCTCCATCCTGTTCCTTTGTCTGTTTCTCTGCTCTCACTGTAAATGTTCCTAGAGATTTGTCAAATATTTTTCAGAAGCAGATTTGAAGGCATATTCTAAATTCAGCTATACTAGTGACTGATGGAATGAACTTGTTTCCACCTGTAATATGAAAATGATGTACCCAGTGGAGGGAAGAAAGCAGGGAAGAAAGAGAAGGAGGGAGGGAAGGAGGAAGGATGGACTTGCAGAGCCCCATAGAGTCTGAGGAGCTCTCTGTTCAATAACCCACAGCATCAATTTTTATCAATCTCCCTGAGTGTCCACTTGAGGGACAGGAGAACCAATGGGAAGGTAGGACCTCTGCTACTCTAGGTACCATTCTGTGTTTGAGGAACTGGTTATCTGGTGTGGATGTGCAGCAGACAACTTCCTTCTCTAGACTGTAAGCTCCTCAAGGGCAGAGATTTTTGTTCCATTCACTGATGAATCTCAAAAATCTACAGTAGTGCCTGGCACACTAGGCATTCAACAAATATTTGTTGAATTGGAAATGAACTGAATTGCCCTGAGACCAGGCCATGGACAGTTTCTGGAAGTAGCAGGTTACCAGGCAGATGAACCATCCCCCCAGCCTCACAAAGCCAGCGCCCTCTAGTATGGTCACCAACTCACAGCTCCCAGCACTGCCCATCCCCATAACAGCAGTGACACCTAATTTCAAGAGCCAGATATTCCACTTAATATATTCAACTGCTTCTTTTTCTCTTGAATCCCTTTTATTAGTGCTCTCATTTTCCACTTGGCTTCATTTCCTCTAAGCCTTTACCCCTCCATTATTCCTTACTGTGACAACATTATCACACGGCAATTATGACAGTTTTTGCTGTTATGAAGTATTTAATCTGCTTTTCATGTCAACACTGAGATGGAGATGGCATAGTATTTTACACCTTTGGAAACTGAGGCATAGGGGAGATGAGTAATTTGCCCAACATCACCTGGCAAGCAGGTGGTGGAGTTGAAACTTGAGATTGCTAACAGGAGTGTTCGCGCTACTGATTCACACTGCATAAAAAGTGTTTGGTTATTTTCTGGGCCAGTGTTAAGCCTGTGACTCTGGTAAATCCTATTTAGGTCTCTGGGATTATAAAGCAGAATGTTAACTGCCATGCTTCATCAGAGTGACAAAAAGTCTCCCACTTCTAGAAGACTCTACAGCTTGTGAATCACCTTCAAACACAGTCCCATTTGATAATGAAGGACCCTCCCTAGTAAAAGTGATGGCTTTCTTGACTGACTCCCTGAAGTTCTGCAAGCAAAAAAAGTACCCAGAATGTCACAGTGATAAATAATGCTACATTGATTCTGCTGCTTTCCAAGTCCCACAGGTCCCTGGATTGAGCTGGACTGCAGCCCTAAAAAAGTAGATGATTCTGTGTGTCTCAGACTGCAGTCTGAAAGTGAGATCATTGAAAATGGTGCAAGAGTAGGGAGCAAGAGGCAGCAGGAACGGGAAGTCTCCACACCACTGAGGTAAATGCTGACAGGAGTATGCACAGTAAAATATTTTACTACGAAGCAGAATTACTCCAAAGACTGATGGACTTGCTCGCGAGACCCACTCACATTTATGAAGGTCATAAGTTACAGGCGTCCAGCTCACTCACAGGAGCGCAGCCATCACCTTTTATGGGTGAAACTTCCTGCAATATATTAAACTCTCCAGAAAACAGACAAGGGGTTTATGGCAAACGATAACTTTAATGCCCAGAAACCATTCGGTGATTTTGGGAGGATTATTAGTAACAAGGGCAAGATGCTGAGTCGTTTCCAGGCACTAGGCTCTCTCTCTCCTGCCTGCTCATGCCAATCCTCTTTTCTCCTCTGAATGCTGGCCAGAAATGTGGACCCGGAGCCCCACCTACAGTAAGAGGGGATGTGAGGAAGCAGTGGGTGAAAGAGGGCTGACCTTTATTGGCTGAAGAGTAGACATGGCCCTGAAGAGAAGAGGGGCCTCATCGGAATCTTTAGGCTGGAACCGAGACTATTGCCGAGAACCTTAAAGGACAGGTGGTCACAGAGATACCCAATATCACTGCAACTTGTTGCCAACAATCAGGAGCTGTTCCTGTATGAGTCCCCAACCACCCCTCATTTGGAGGAAGTTATAAAAAGGACAAGGCTGGGGTCACTTTAAGAAATGCTTTGCTCTGCATGATTTAGAAGAATCCCTGAAGGCCTTTTCTATTAAAATCTGAGCACTTTTGAGTTGGTTTGTTCCAAGTCCTCCTCAGAAATGCCTTCTAACCTCAGTTGTCACAGCTGTATGCAGATGGCTGTCGGCTGGTGGAGGGGTTGTCAGAAGGCAGGCCAAAAGATCTGGGCGTGGAGGAGTCTGCAAAATGTCCCATCCAGGAGGCTCAGACTCGGTGACTCCACAGCACATGGCATCTCATTTCCTAGGGTCAGGAAAGGGCAAGAGCACTGGACTGGGAGTCAGGAGTTGTGCATTAAAGTCATAATCTTGGATCATATGCACATCAATCACTGCAACTCTCAGGAGCTTTGTTTCCTGGCCCATAAAAGAGATGGCCAAGATCTTCCCATGGAGTCCTTTATTGCTGTACTCTCTGATCATGACTTCTTGTCTGGGTTCTCACCAAACAAACACTGGCAGCACTCAGAACCAGTTCTCCAAATGGGATTTAGTCATTTTTTGTTTTCCCTATGGAACTTTTTATAAAAAGCACGTTTAGATCATTCTTAGTGACTGAGCATCAAACTTTGGAATCCCCTTGAAGAGAAAAGGGAAGAGGCTGGGTGCGGTGGCTCATGCCTATAATCCCAATACTTGGGAGGTCGAGGCAAGATCACGCCACTGCACTCCAGCCTGCATAATAGAGTGAGACTCAGTTTCAACCAAAAAAAAAAAAAAAAGAGAGAGAGAGAGAGAGAGAAGGGAAGAAACAAAAGCAGAAAGTACCCTGTCGGGAAAGTACAAAGACCTGGCTTTTAGTTCTCATGGAGTCTTCAACTGGCTGTGCATTGCTTCTTGAATTGCACTTCTACTTCCTCCTCCATACACTGAGCAGGATAATAACTGCTTACACTTATGACGGTTTACTATGTGTTAGACAGTGTTCCAAGAGCTTTCCATATGTGTTTTGTATATTCCTTTAATCCTCACAACTCTTTGAAGTAGAGATTATTATTATCCCCATTTTACAGATGGGGAAATCAAAGTGTAGAAAGGTTTGGTAACCTGCTCAAGGTCTTACAGGGAGCAAGAAGCAGAAATTTAAAACTCAGGCTGTCTGGCTCAGAATCCAGCATTATACAGCCGAGATTTTTAAGTCCTCTAGGACACTAGTTCACAAACTCTTGTGTTTATCTGCATCATCTGTGAAGCGTCACAAACTCTTGTGTTTATCTGTATCATCTGTGAATCATCTAAAATATTCAGGTTCTGAACTGTCTTCTAGGGATTCTGATTTAGCAGTAATGTGACAGGTTCTAGGACTTCGTATTTGTATCAAATGTCAAAGGCACCTAAATTAGGTGATTGAAAAGTCACAGCACTCTGAGACGCACTGTTCTAGAGTAGCTCCATACGTTTTAGGAGCCTTTGCGGGGAGTTAGGGACAGATTGAGTGGGTGGACGACATCTTCCTGTCTTTGAAGACTTTCCCATCTACTTTGGGAGAAACCCCATAGACAGCATATTAAATCACAAGGTGGCTTAGAACACCCGTCCCTTCCCATCAGGTGACTGATCCTTTTCATCCCATCCAGGTACAACTCAAACAGTAACAGCCTCACCTCTAGTACACTGGGGCAAGGACTCATCTCCCTGGAGGCCCTCGCCTGTCTGCTGCTTCTCCACTCCTGTGACCTTCGGCTCTCAGCATAGTCCAGGGCTGTGGGGCAGCTCCAGGATTGGGGTCAATGGAGGGGTGGACTCAAGGCAGATTCTACCTCCCTTTCCTTCATGTGAATGTAAAAGGAAAAGGCAAAGCCATTTGCACCCCAAGGGGCAAGCTTTATCCAGGGAGGGTACTCTCTGGTAATTGCTTGAGGAGGTAACCAGGCAATATGACAAACTATTTGTTTCTCTTCTTTATGAAGGAGAGACTGTCCTTCCAGTTGCTGACAAAAACTTTCACATTCCTTCTGCTTTCCCCCAGTGCACATATGGGAGAAAATGCATACATGAACGTGCACACAGATCAAGCCCTCTCTCCTCCTACCCCCATCTGTGCATCTGAACCAGCCACCTGCACCCACTGTAACCCATCACTCTTTTTCATGGATCTGGCTGTGGCTGTGTGTTTGGTTGTCTGTTAGGGTGTCTCTATCTCCCGTCATACCTTTCTGTCTTTCTTTGTTATTAACTCTAGGTCATCTGTTCCTCGAGGGTAGGAGTTGATTTCTGCAAACTTCCTTGTGTTATGTTCACATTCAAGTTACCAGGTATGTAGGCCTTTAATACAGACATTGCTCATGGGTGAGATTCATTTGATGCTTCTAGAGTCCAAAGAACTTTCCTTTTATATGCTTACAGCTATCTGTCTTTCAAAAATGTTCTAAAGGGAAAGTTTCTGATGCTATCAGCAAAGTTTGAAAATCACTTGAATTTTTTTCCAGTATCTCTGCTTTAAATAATCCAACATAGTGTTGTCCCCCAGTTTTCTGACACCCCAAACTGTTTGCATGATATTCACCAAATAATTGCCAAAAATATTTAACAAGACTGCACTAAGTTTACCAATGAGACTTAACGACTATGAGTTTTTAAAAACAATGAAAGTACATATAAAACACTGTTAGTAGATAAATATTACTTATCATTAATACTATAATTATTAAAATAATTAATAAGATAATTACTATTTTAAAATTTGTCCCATTGTTAATATCAGTCTGAAATGTGAATTTTTATGAGTTTTCCAATAAATTCATATATCTGAATTTCTAGCCAGTTCACACTTCTTTATCTTGTTCATAAGGATATCATTTAAAATACTGTCAAATGTCTTGCTGAAATAGACATGTAGCATTTTCCTCATATGTCAGTCTAATAATCATAGCAAAATAAAGACATGCATTGGGGGTGTATGAATTGTTCAAAGTAAATCTATGCTAATCCTTGAGACTACTCCTTTCTTTTATAAATACTCTTTATGTGTTAATTTTCCATTCGAGAATTTTCCTAAACAATACACATCTATTTTATAGTATGCAGTTTCTAGCTTCAATCATTTTCTCTTTCTGGATAACTTTCATAGGCTTTTACTTTTCTTGTCTCATATTTGATATAGTTTCTCAAAGATCTCGGCTCTTTAGTCCTGTCTGAACGCTGTCTATTTACTAACAAGATGAGAACAAAGTCCTTTCATCCTCACCTAGGCACTAGCACTCCTGTAAAGAGCTGAGGTCTTTTCCTACCACTTCCACAGCTAACTTGGGCTGTAATTCCTTTCTGCTGTGAGGGTCTTATCTTAGAATAAAAATAGAAGTAAATGAAGCGTTAGAAATTGTCCTCCATCTTGGATAAAGTGTAAGTGAGGTTCAGCAAATGCTGAATGCCCTGAAAAGTGCCCATGCCACACGGAATTAGACCAGCAAAGTGCCGTGCCACACAGAATTAGACCAGCGAGGCATGTTTCTCTCTGAGCATCAGTAGGAATACTTCATCATCCTTAGAACAGCTTGCATGGGAGAAAGTGCTCCTTAAGTTCTGATCTGCTATCCTTCCCGGAATATCTTGGTTCACAAAAGTATGATTCTTTCATTTCATCTGAAATTTCACTTGTTCCTTAAAGAAGCAGAGGCAGAAACAATTTCTGGATGTTTTTCGTTTAAATATGCTGAACACTCTTGTTCAGGAAACACATTCTAGTGTCTAAGCCTCAATTCTGATACTAGAGATTTTAGTTTATGGCTTCTTGTTCTTTCTTCAGTGAGCTGGAGGACATCTCACAAAAACTGACATTCTGTGTTAGGTGATGAATATGCTTCCTATAAATAAAGAATAATGACAGGTTATCTACTGAATGGTAAGTATGATACCAAACGCTGCATGCCATGGACTGAACTGTGCCGCTTCCAAATCCATACGCGGAAGCCCTAAGCCCCAGTGTGACTGTGTTTGGAGATTGAGATTTTAAGGAGATAAATAAGGTTAAATGAGGTCATAAGAGTAGGGCCCTGATCTGATATTGATATCCTTATAAGAAGAGACACCAGGCCGGGTGCGGTGGCTCACACCTGTAATCTCAGCACTCTGGGAGGCCGAGGTGGGTGGATCACTTGAGGTCAGGAGTTTGAGATCAGCCTGGCCAAAATGGTGAAATCCCTTTTCTACTAGAATACAAAAACTAGACAGGCATGGTGACAGGCGCCTGTAATCCCAGCTACTTGGGAGACTGAGGCAGGGGAATTGCTTGAACCTGGGAAGCGGAGGTTGCAGTGAGCTGAGATGGTGCCATTGCACTCCAGCCTGGGTGACAGCAAGACTCTGTAAAAAAGAAAGAAAGAAAGAAAGAAAGAAAGAAAGAAAGAAAGAAAGAAAGAAAGAAAGAAAGAAAGAAAGAAAGAAAGAAAGAAAGAAGAAAGAAAGAAGAAAAAGACACCAGAGAGCTCATGCCTTCTCTTCTCCTCCTCCCCCTGCTCTTTGTCTTCCCACTCCTCCTTCCGCTGACCCTATCTTATGAAGACACAGCAGGAAGGTGGCCATCTGCAATCCAGGAAGAGAGCCCCCACCAGAAACCCATCCTGCCAGGCCTTGATCTAGGACTTCCAGCCTCCAGAACCACAAGAAAATTAATTTATGGTGTTTAAACCACCCAGTCTGTGGCATTTTATTACGACAATTTGAGCAGTTGTATATGCTGTGAAAAGAGTATAGCCACTGGATAAGTGCTGTACTTAAATTTTAAACCTAACCAAAGTTAGGCTCTTAATTGTTGGTTGATCTTGGACAAGTGATTATCCTCTTATCATCCTTCTTCATATGTAAAACAGGGCTAACTTTATGAGGCCTGTCTCACAGGATTGTTTTTTAGATTAAAAGAACAATGTGTGAAGCCAGTTGTTTTCATGCTTTGCTGCAGATTGGAATCATCCGAGGATCTTCTAGAAAATGCCGATGCCTGTCTCTCACCCCCAGTTATTGTGGATTAACTGGTGTAGGGCATTGAGAGTTTTAAAATCTTCCCAGGTGATTGAAATATGCAACAAAGTTTGGGAACCAAGGTATTAAAATATTAGATACAGAACAGGTATCTGTTAAATAGTGGCTTTTCCCCCTTTGCTTTTTCTTCCCTGATAATACAGAAGCAATGTGCTTTATTTTTCATATCTGAGTGGAACAAGATGCGTCATTTTGGTAAGAATTGACGGCCTGAACAAGATAAAGCTCTTGCTGTCATGGGGCTGACACTCTCATGGAGCATCTTTTCATATAAATATTGCTTCTATAGTCATCTCCCATGTTTAGACTGTCCACGTTCCTGAAGATCTGCAGTCTTTGCTAATTTCTCAAATCAGGATGCACACTTGTCTTCAATCTCCCTCTTTTCTTCTCCCCTGCCACCCCTGGCCTCCAGTAAATACACCTCTGGCTAGCACCTATTTCCAGCTTCCAAGTCTCTCAGATCCAGGATAGCTGCTGTGAGAAGTAAGTGGATGCATCTTCCAGCTGGTCTGTCACTTGGTGGAAAGGATGCACCTGCCTTCTGCCCCTTGGGGTTATCTCGCAGCTGGGTACTCTCAAGGGACACCTTGCCTCCTTTACTCCTACATTTCAACATGAAATTACTCACTTACCTAACTTCTCATTCTTTGGAGGCAACTTATCTCCAGGACTTGAAAACTAATCAACAACTAGGTATTTGTTTTAGTGCTGGGAATTGCAAAATGACCAGTGTCTTTTATCCCTTAGTTCTGATTGTCATTGACTTGCAACATCTCATGAATCAGTTTCTGGGGCAAATCTGCCCTGAGTGGCTTCTTCTCCCAACACCATATTGCTTTCTGGGAGGTCCTTTTGGCATTGTCTTAAATTGAATTCAAGTTATGAATGTGGAATTCTAAAATCACAAGGCACATGGATAGTACCAGAGAAGATGAATGCTGACATCCCACTGGGGTTTGAGCTCCAAGACTGTCCCATAGAAGGGTTTCCAATAGAAATGGAGAAGAGGAGATATACCAAAACTACCTACAAACTTAAAAAATATATATGCACATCCTCCCCTCTGGTTCTACTCTACTCTGGTTGGCTGAAGGGGAATACTCAATGTGTTTATTTGGGAAAAAAATCTTCATCAACCACTGCATCAGTAACTTTGTTATTACCATGCCTTTAGGAATTACTGACTTAGTGACCAAATACACTTGGCTCTAAATCAGTTCTTTCCAACCTCTGCTTGATCATTAGAATCATTCCCACAGCTTTTACAAAACACAGATTCCCAGGTCCCACCCCAGATTGCTAAGTCAGAATTTTTTAAAGTATAGTCTATCCTCCATATTCGTGGGTTCTACATGAACAGATTCAACCGAGTTTAAATGAAAAAATGTTGAAAGCAAAGAAAATCACAATAAAACAAAAAATAATAGAAAAATTTAAAAGTATAATAAACAATTATTTATAGCATTTACATAGTATTAGGTATTATTAGTAATCTGGAGATGATTTAAAGTATACAGGAAAATGTGTATAGATTATATGCAAATACTAAGCCATTTTATATGAGGATCTTGAACATCTGAGGATTTTGGTATCCGAGGGAGTCCTGGAACCAATTCCCCCAGGATACTGAGGGACAACTGTAGTATCAGAAGACTGTAATTAGAAAAAAAAGCTCCAGGTGATTATGGCATTAGCCAGGGCTAAGAAGCATTGACATGGTAAGTAAGAGCCTGGATGTTGCTTTTCTCTTCCCGCCATCTTGGCTCCTGTGGAGGCCTGCTGGGAACAGGACTTCTAAAAGAAAATATGTTTGGGAGGCTGTGGTCCAAGGTCGTTTTTACTGGCTATGAGTGGGGTCTCCGGAACCAAAGGGAGCACACAGCTCTTCTTAAAGCTGAAGGTGGTTATGCCCGAGATGAAACAGAATTCTCTTTGAACTAGAGATACGCTTACGTATACAAAGCAAAGAACAACATAGTGACTCCTGGCGGCAAACCAAACAAAACCAGAGTAATCTGGGGAAAGGTAACTCGGGCCCACGGAAACAGCAGCATGGTTCGTGCCAAATTCCAAAGCAATCTTCCTGCTAAGGCTATTGGACACAGAATCCGAGCGATGTTGTACCCCTCAAGGATTTAAACTAAGAAAAAGTCAATAAATAAACGTGGATTTGCGCTCTTAAAAAAAAAAAAAAAAAAAAGAGCCTGGATGTTGCACCCAAATGTGGAATAAATCTCTGTAGGTGTTGCAGCATCTAACACCTTACATCTGAGAGGTGCTCATAAATCATAATCAAAAGTTGCCATTATTGAGAACCTGTTGTATGTATGTAATGTACCGGGTGCTTTATATGCATTATTTAACTCAGTTCTCACAATAATCAACTTCATGCATAAAGTTCAGAGAGATTAAGGCTCCCTGTGTCAGAATCCAGATTGCGACCCAAGACTGATTCCACAGTTCATGCCTGCTTCACACCACATTCTCCCCACCCCATGAGTGTTCAATGCAGCATGATTCATCAATCTTTTAGCCCCTCCTAAAAACCAGACCCCCTAGTCTCAAATGAACAGTCATTCACTGCCTCACACACACCTAAAATTAAGACACTTAAGCATGTAAAGGCAGATGAAAACTGCACAATTCCTGGTAAATGTCTGCATGGGAGCTTTTGGGTGGCCAAAAATAGGTGACTTCCAAGCATTCATCATCCCGTGGGCGTATACAGCACCTCAGAACAGGACTGACTAGGAAGGGCTGGCATCCAGAGTTTGAGGACCCAGGAGGAAGCACACTGGTGATTTAAGGGGCAAAATTTGAACTGAGAAGGGAAAGACACTTGGAAGGATTCTAGTATGAAGCAAACTGCTTTTTGCTGAGTTATCACTTTTTTCTCCTAGACAGCGTTTCATAAAGTACACATCTTTAATGCCCTAGAGTGGCATTTTACAGTTAACCACAGGTCCCACATGTTGGTTTACACGTGAAAGTAGACATGTGATATTGGGATCCCTAGAATGGACATATGCAATAAGGTAGGCAGATGCTGAATTCAGAGAGGTCAACTAAGGGTGACTGGGTAGATGCAGGCAAGGTCCAGAGACCTGTAAGTTAAGGAAGCTGCTCCAGCCAGAAAATGATACTGGGCTTGGCTGGGTGTGATGGGTTCTGGGCTGACAGACCATGGATGGAGACAGAAAGCTGACAAAGGTCATTGAAGGCCTGAAGGCAAATCAAGAGACCTCTCAGTCCCTGTAAATCATTAGTATCTCAAAGTGCTATAATCAGTCCACCCCCCAGAGAATTCTGTGAATTAGAGTCAGAGAATCTTCCAGTTTTCCAGATGGAGGCAGCTGGAGAAGATGTGAAACCGTAGCTTAACCTGTCTTTCCTCTGTGCACATGCATAGACATATACACACATGTGTGCATACATACACACACTCACCAGACCCCTGCCGCCTCATATGCACATCACTCCATCACCCGGTCCTTCTTTCAGAACATCCCCTTATTTTCTCGTTTTAAGCACCCAAAAGGACCCCAGTGTGAGTGAAGATTCAGAACAACCTCAGCTGAGTCTGAGGCTGAAGTCAGGTGATGTTTGCCATGCCCGGTGGCTTCATCACGGTGTCCAGGAGCAATTGAATGAGAGTCCAAGGGGAAAGAACACGTCATGAGGAAGGCAGTTGTCTATTCAGAGATGCAGGGAGGCAGTGAATCCTTCCAACAAAGGGCATTCCTGCCTTTTAGTTCATTCTGGTGCTGTCATTGATCCAGAAACTGAGTCTTAACGCCTCATTTGTCCAGAAGTACATCTCCCCTTGATTGGGTAAATGGTGCCCAGTGATACAGTGAGATCTTCACCGGGAAGTTTTTTGCCTCTCATTGCTTTGCATGTTAAAAGGCTCTTAGTTCATCTTAATTAAAAGATCATGGGCACCGCACCTACTCTCTGGAAACATGTCATACAGCTTCCTTGTGTTTAAGAGAGAGGGCTTCCACACTTGACAACAGGTTGGCAGGAATAGTGGGATGAAGAAAAAGAAGAGGTTAAGGGTGACGCCCAGATTTCTGAGTTAGGCAACATAGCTGAGGGTGTGTGTTGACCAAGGTAGTATTTTCATAAGTAGAAACTGATTTTTCAGGAGGACACGTAACCATGTACTGACCTGCTTCCTCTGCACGTGACTCCTCCAGATCTTTCCTGCTCCTGTCCTCCACTGCTTTCCTCTCATTCCTACTAGCCTCTTAGCAATCAGACCCTTTCTCCCCCTCCTACTCTCCCTGCCTTGTGATAGCTCCCACTGTTAATCCCCTAATAAATACCTTACACTTAAGTGTATGACCCAGTGAGTTCTTCAAAACACTTTCACATACATCCTCTTGTCTTCCCTGCAAAACAACCTTCCTCTTTAACCGAAAAGGCACCTTCATAAAATAGGTTTGCTTTTCCCCAAATAGTAAAAAATGTGAAGACTGCTGTTTTTTGGCTGTTTTACTTGTGTGTTTCTTTCTGTTCGTTTTGTCAGTCTATCTGACTTATTGTTGCTTTATTTTAGGTTCTGCATTACTCACTGGCAAAGGCTAATGCATACCATGCTCAAAGCAGCAAGCACTGAGAATGCTGGAAATTCGGGATCATGTTAGTCAGGAGTAGAGTTTACTGTACTAGACCCATGCACTTAGAGGTGTCTGAAATGGCCTAAGCTGCTTTAGGAGGTGGTGAGACCCCCAACCAGTGGAGGTGTTCAAATAGCAATAGGATGGCTTTTCTATATATTGTAGAGGAAATGACGGATACAGCAGGTTAGATTGAAACCCCCTATACTTCCTATTAACTTCTCTGATTTTCTCATTACATGAAAATATTGGCCAAAATTTTGTGGCAAAGAATATCTGAGGGTTTTGTTTTAAGAGAAACCTTTTGTGCTTGTAAATTTTGATAGGCCCTCCCCCTTCGAAGTAGCCTTGGGTGAAATTTTTTGGTCTTCATTCAGTTTTTCCTTCCTTTAGCACTACATAGTGCCAGCCAGGTCTTAAAGCAAGTGCCTGTTGGTAACTTCTGAAGGCAAAGCCCTTCCCATGGAGCCAGACCCCTCAGCCAGAAGCTAGTGAGTCAGTAAAGGCCAGGCAGGAGAATCGACGGCCCCCTCATGCTCCTGGACTCATTAGTTCTCCCTGTCTTTTGCTTTCTTTTTAAACCTCCTGGCACTTTAAAAATCCAGTCCTCAGCATGCTCCTGGGCCCTTTCCCCAAGCACCATTTAGTCTCAGAGAAAGAAAACCATTTTCATGTTAGCCTAAGGAAGCATTTCCCAAAGTGTGATTAGGGGAACACTTGCCTTAATAGGTGCTTCTGGTAAACAGGTCCTTCTGCTCAAATATTACTGCCCGTGTTCTTTCCCTTTGGAAGGTTTCAGTGTGCATTTGCGTGTTAAAAGCTTTGAGAAATCCTGCACAAAGAAACATTGCAGTCTGTTAACCCAGAATTTGCCAAATGTATTTGATCATAGAAATATTTTTCTAGAACACTTATTTTGGAAGTGGAGGAGCGGGAGGGGAATGGGGCTATGGCAAATCAGTTGGTACCTGGAATATCTGCAAAGTGTGGCCTGAACAAGGCAAAAAGATGAGTATATCATTCACAATTAAGGGAAATGATTTCGGTTTCTGGATTATGTATTGTTTGTAGCGACTATTCCGTGGTGCCCACCTCCACCTCCAGGCACATTGACATAAATGAGGGAGAGTTGGCAATATTATCAGTCTTTCAGCAACAGCAAGTCCTAGGTGCCTCCCTCTGGAATTAGTCTTTGATGAGTGTTATTGACTTAGCTCCAAGTTGCTGGCTATTCAGGGCAGGATAACCTTCATCTTCACAACAGTGCCCAGGTCGTGCCTGCAGCTTCCTCTAGGAGCAAGGGTATTTCATCTTCCAACTCCAGGGCATTTGTCCTGCAGCACCTGGAGTAGAACGATAACTCCTGCCATGGGATGCTCCTGGCAATTCACTTGGCAGGAGTGAGGGGCTCAGAGGCTCTCTTCACAAATCTCTAAATCAACTGGCCATGCAGATGCGGGAGCAGTAGCAGCTGTTTCAGAGGCAAAGGCCATTCATCTTCTGCCTTTTATTCTCTTGTTTCTGGGAAACCTGGAAGAGTGACGTTGTCTGCCACCAAGCATTACCTACGTGAGTGCTCACTAAGGTTCACACAGGACGATGGAATATGCTGGGTACCTTCAGAAAGCTTCCACGTGGAGGGCAGGGTTCTTTTATGAAAAGGCCTTAGAAGCACAAAGGTTCTGTTTTAAAAGAGCTCATGAAATCCAAAGTTCCTGCTCTACAGTTTCTGTGGTCACTAGTCAATACAAATCAGAAATGTATTGTGCCCAGTCCTGTTCTAAGAACTGAGGGAGGTTCAGAAAAAAAGTATAAGATGGTGAACCTGAGCTTCTGGTTGAGTAGTGGTGGTAATACCTAGGGGAGGTCTCAGGGAAAGGCTTTAGTTATCCCCCACTAATCTCTACCCTCCTCTTGAACCACTAAATAAGTCTGAGATTTGTTTTTTTGAAGGAAGATTTGCCTGGTTAACATGGTTCAACAACTCCACATGGGTGTTTAAAAGAAATCACACACGTAACATCTCCAAAGCTAAACTCTTTTCTGGCCTGCACGTCCCCAGTCTTCATCTCAGTTGACAAGTGACACTATCCTTCTTTAGAGAAGCGTTCGAGTCATTCCTGAGTGGAGTCAGGCTACTATCTGTTAGTAAGTCCTGTTGGGTTACCCCCAAAAGAGCCAAAATCTAACCAGGCTCATAACCTTCACTTCTTGCACCCTTGTCTAAGTCATCTTCCTCTCTCACCCAGTTTTACAACAACAGTCTCCTGACAGATCCTCCTGTTTCTGCCTTTGCCCACATTTACAGTCTGTCCTCAACCCAGTGCAAGAACGACTCTTACAATGAGAAGTCAGAAAATGGGATTTCTCTGTCCCAAACACTTTCAGGATCATGCTTTCTTGTGCAGGGAATAAGCCACAGTACTTTGGTTACCTCCACAGTCCTCCATGGTCTGCCCCTCCTACTACCTCTGGTTTTGTTCCCTAGCACATTTCTTTTTCCTTCTGCTCCAGTCATGTTATCCCAAAATCTCCAGCACAGTCTTCCTCAGTACCTTGTGCTTGTTGTTCCTTCTACCTGGAAGCCTCTTTGCTCAAGATATCTACATGGCTCAACCCCTCACCTTTGTCTTTGCTTAAGGCTCTCTCTCCCCACCTTATATAAAGCCCTCACTATCTCCCTTTGCTGCTTTATTTTTCTAACATTTATCACCATCTGCCACAGTGTCTAGTTTACGTTTATGTCTCCCCCACTCCCCATTAGTATCTAAGCTCCTTGAGGGCATTTTTTTTTAATCTGTTTGATTCAGTCTCATGGAACAGGGCCCAGCATATAGAAGACACTCAACAAATATTCACTGAATAAAGGAACCAAAGAATAGTAACACTGTGTATATCAATATACCACATGAGGCAGGTGCTATGTATATGATTTCATTTCATCTTCACAACCTCCCAAAAAGCTAGATATTATAATTATGCATCCCACCACAATTAACCACAAGAAAACCCAGGCACAGAGAGGCTAAATGACTTGCATTCAATCAGCAATGGTCACAATCACATTTCAGACTCACATCTATCTACCTCCTAAATTCATGTTCCCAACCACTCTACTCAATTCCTCCCACTTACAGTCCCCCAGACAACCAGAGCTACTGGGATCTCCAAGGAAAGAGAAATGGATTATCGCAGTGGGAGATGTGCAAAAGCTTCCCCCAGGAGATAGAATTTGATGCCGACCTTAGCAGATGAATAAATTCTAACAGGTAGAGAAAATACCAGGTGGTATTCTAAGCTGGGGAGAAGCATGAGAGGTATGGAAGTAGAGCAATTCAAATGTGTTCATCCAGGGGTGGCTTAGATAGGCAGCCTCCTCATCCCAGTTTGCCTTGGACTTCCTGGTTCTTGCACCAACAACCCTGTGTTCTGGGAAAACTGGGACAGAGGGTCCCCTAAGGGACAAATGGATCAGGTTTAATAGGGTAGAGTGTTCATTGTGCACATTGTTGAGGAAATATTGAAAGTAAAAGTGGAAAAGAGTTTTGAGGCTGAGGAAATGAGTTTGGAGCTCATTGTGCTGATAAGGGGAAACCTTCGGAGGTTTTGAGAAGGAGATGATGTGTAGAAACACAGGGTTACATGAAACAGGCAAAGCCAATACTAACCTGATTGTGGTGAAGTACTGCCTTGTATGGGGTCGACCATGGATGCCAGAGGAGCTGACAGTAGAGAGAGACCAATCAAGTCCGGACTCAGCTATCCCAGGTGCTTTCAAGGAGCTGCTGCCTCTTGAAATTGGCATTTCCCCCTCTGCTTACAGCTCTCCAATCCTTTTTACATCTGTTGCCAACACCATCTCCTGGGCGTGGATAGAGGTATGTCATCTTTCATGCCTTTGCGTCCAGAAGTATTTATAAACCTTGGAGACCCAGGGAAAGCCCCTGTTTTGGGCTTCATTTCACATTTTCTCATCAACTCAAGCTTCTCTTTGCTCAGGCATGGACCTATGAGCTACTTCCTTCTAGAGTGGCAGGTCTTGTGGCCAAGGTCCTCTCAGATCCTGTGCACTGGGTTGCTTTCATATGAGAACTTTTCATCCTCTCTTTTGGGAGTTCTACACGTACTAATTCAATGGAAAGCCCTTATTTAAAGATCAGTGTGAATGCAGTGTCCATGCATGTTTAAATAGATGAGAAAGAAGTACTGGACAGTCTGCGAGTGGCCTTCACCCTTGGAGAGATCTATGCTCATCTCCATAAACCGCACACAAGGCAGCGGTGCCGGATAAAAAACAACCAAAATAAATGCATCTGATAGTTTGTTTCTCAGTTGGCATACATAACATCAAATACAACAGTCCTACCATCAGAGGTCCTCAGCACTTCATGAACTACATAGCAAGGGAAGTAAGGCTTCAAACAAACTGTTGTTCAACTGTGATAAGCAAACTCGGCTCCTGGTCGAGCAGAAAACTGTCCTCTGTTCTCACAGATATCTTACACACACACACAGACACACACACACCCCTACCTGTTTCTTTTTTAAATCTTGAGAACATACAAAGAAATTTTGTTTTAAAAATTGGCTGGGCATGGTGGTTCATGCCTGTAATAGCAACACTTTGGGAGGCTGAGGTGGGCAGATCACTTGAGGTCAGCAGTTGGAGACCAGCCTGGCCAACATGGTGAAACCTCATATCTACTAAAAATATTTAAAAAAAAAAAAATTAGCTGGGCGTGGTGGCTCACACTTTTAATCCCAGCTACTCCTCCAAAGGCTGAGGCAGGAGAGTTGCTCCAGCTTGGGAGGTAGAGGCTGCAGTGAGTGGAGATCACACCACTGCACTCCAGGCTGGGTGACAGAGTGAGACCCTGTCTCAAAAAAATAGATAAACAAAAAATAAATAAATACAAATAAATACAGGGTCCACAGAAATAACTGACCTCAGTGCCTAGGAAATCATTTGCCTCCAGTTTCCTTCAGAAGTAAAGTCAGGCTTCACTCAGAGGTCAGGAAGCCAGAGCTCAGTTCTTCCTAGCTGTACCTCAAGCTTAATTTGCTAGGTGAATAGGAGATGGTGTCCAGCAATTGTAATGAAAGCAAACTCTTCAAATGGAGCAACTGTAGTCTGCACAATTAGATGTCTTGGAATCAGCCAGACTCGCCCGCCATCCCACCATGCTTTCTGAGGTGATGAGGATGGAAACACAAAAAGAGGCTCTGGCATTATAGAACCCTGATGGGTGGTAGCAAAGGATGGAACCCAGAACTGGCCAAGCTTCTAGTTCTTTCCTCCATTTCCCCCACTCATTTCAATGTTGCTGATTTGCATTCAGAAGGAGCTGAATTCAGTCTGGATGCATCAGTTACTAGCTGCGTGAATTGAGTAACTTACTTAACTTCTAATCTTAAGTTTATTCATGTATAAAACAGAGAAAGTTTCTTGGTAATCTGAAAATTGCTGTGGTGGTGTTGTAAGAATTTAGTATAGTACCTAGTATATAGTAAGAGGTCAGAAGTAGTAACTGGAATTACTATGCCTTCGGCTAGTCTATTTTCTTGCTTCCTCTATTCTTACTTCTCCTGCTCACCCATCTCACATCCTAACTTCAACTCCCAACCCAGGGTCGGTAAACTGAAACTTGCTTTCACCTGCCATTGATTGATTTGTGAGATGGGCTGCCTCACAAAACCACTCTCAGATATTTAACTGAATTTGAAATTTAAAACCATCTCTTATTCATGTGTGGCTCAGACATTGCTTTGAACCTGGTTAGTTCAAGAATTTTTTTTAAAGATGGATATATGTTTAAAAAGCTCACAAGTCCTCTTGGGCACCAAATGGCTCTTTGGAAAGAATCCTGTGACAAGTTAAGTGTAAATGAACCAGAAACATAGAGATTAAATTCCTCCTGAAATACTCCTGGGTGTGGAAATTAAGAAAAAAGCAATTGCAAGATGTCTCCAGTTCTGCAGACCTGCTTGCAGCTGGCTTCCCTTAAGGCTGCCTGCTGAGCTGTGGGAAGAGCTCGGCTGGCTCGGCCAGGCCTCCGGGGTATCCCTGCAGCCGCGGGGTTACTTATTCCTGAGATGGGGCAGCGGAGGCAATTTGATGGAGGCGACTTTCATTCTAACTGCTCTTCCGGCAAAGCTCCTCTCTGGGGACCTCAGACTGGCACCTTTCACCATTGTTAAATTCACTTAAGATAAAAGCGACACCAGGCAAATGACAAGGGAAGAGCCATTAAGGGATGAGCGTAAGCAGTGACTGACAGGCAGGCTCTGTGAAGCGCTCAGCTGCCAGCCTCAGCCTTGGCAGGAATCATCACCCCGAGTGCCTCCCCTAGCCAGCGCTTGACAAATGGGCAAGATTCAGTCCAAGCCTATGGGCTCAGCCCTTTGTTTCCCAGAGCCTCAGCCTCCATGCCTATTCACCCACACACTACCAGCCCCTCCACCCAGGAACAGCATCAGCAACTACGCAGAGAGGAGCCCATTGCTGCTGAAGGTGAGAGGCTGTCCTCTGCTGCTTTCAGGTGAGTGCCTGCGGGTGGTGAGCCACGGAGCGTGGACTACGAATTCATTCACTGCATAGTCAGGAGAGACAATATGAAGATTGAACTCAGCAAACCATAGAAAATACACACCCTGCCAAGTCTGTCTTTTATACTGTTGTTTTTCGGTCCAAGTATAAAATTTTGTTGGCCATCTTGGTCTTTTCTTGGGATTGTGCACAAGGACACCCAATGGGGCTCTTTGCTGAGATCTACTCACCATGCAAGCGGGCTCATACAGGTGTCCTGCAACACTGGCTCTGAATAAATTACTGGCTAAATAACGTTTTTCTTATTATTAAGGTGACTTCTTTTACTGAAAAAAAATTAGAAAGTACAAAAATAAAAACCTACAAAGAACAATGGCAATCACATAGAAGTCCGCAATTGTTAACATATTATTGCATTTCTTAAGTGCGAGGTCTCCATAGCCAGATTGCATGGGGTCCTATTCTCGCTCTGCCACCTCTCAGCTGTGTAAGCTTGGGAGAGTTACTTAACTTCTCTGTGCTGTGCTTTCATTTCCGCATCTTTAAAATGAAGATAAGTATAGAACCCACCTCATGAAGTTATTGTAAGCATTAAATGAGTTAAAAACATAAAGCTCAGAACACTACAAAGACTCATTAAATGTTAGCTGTTATCATGCACCAATTTTCACTAACCTGTCATTGTAGTTGTGATTCCATTATATCAGTGGTTCTCTGCCTGGGGAGATTTTAACCCCAGGGGACATTTGACAATATCTGGAGACGTTTTCGGTTGTCACAACTAAATGAGTTGGGACTACTGTCATCTAGTGGGTAGAAGCCAGAAATGCTACTTATCTTCCTACAATGCACAGGATAGCCCTCAATGACAAAGAATTGGCCACTCAAAAATGTCAACAAGTGCCAAGGTCGAAAAACCTACATTAGATTACTACACACATTGTGACAGATCCCAGCCCCGACTTGCTCCCTGTGGATTTCAGCTGTCCCTCGGGGCATGTCTTGCAGGATCCTGGAGTCTCGCACATGCTTGGGAACACAACTCTTTCCTGCTCCAGCCTGCTTGCCATCCATGCTGCTGCTATTCCCCATAAGGCTCCTTCGGTGGGCACAGTTACACTGTGCTGGTGCCAGCCTGAAATGAGTGGGAGGGTGGAGAGAGGCTGACCAGCAACCCTCTCTTAAATCTAAGGCCCATCTTGTTCCTTAGATCCTGAAGTGGCATAGTTGGTGCCCAGAGGCTAGCAAACTTTTACCAACACAATTTTTCAGTTTTTCTCCCTAACTTCTCTCTCAGTTGAGACTCAAAACCTGACTGGCTGGGTTTTGAAACAGAGTCCATGCCATTGAAATCACTCCCACCTCCTTTTCCCTCCATCACTTTGACTATCTTCATCCCCAATATGTCTTTCTCTTTCTTGAGCCAAAAAACATAAAGATCTCATGAATATCAGTCTTAACAACTCATACAAATAGATTCTTAGGGGCAGCAAGCCAAAGATATCCATATCTCAGCAATAGTCTCTCTTGTACACACAAACTTAAAGATACATAACTTTTTAAAACAAAATTGTGATTTTACTACACACCCTGACACCTTACTCTTTCACTAAAGAAAATGTCATTAACACATTCAGATGTCCATAAATTGTCTTCTATATCACCATTTTATCGACTGTATAAAATTCCATTTTGTCACTGTATAATATCTTTGGGCCCATTCCTCTTTTATTAGACATGGAGGTTATTCCTTAATGTTGAAAATTATAAGAAATGCGACATTGAATATCATTGTAAAGCAGCTTTTCACACTTGTTCAGTATTTTTCTAGGATAAATTTCCAGAATATAATTTAAGGTTTTTTGATACATACTGTAGAAAAAAATTGTGACAGTTAGTTTTATGTAGCAACTTGATTGGACCACAGGATGCCCAGATAGCCATTTAAACATGACTTCTGGGTATGTGTGTGAGGATGCTTCCAGAAGAGATTAGAATTTGAATTGGTGGACTGAGTAAAACAGTTGTCTCTTCCCAGTGTGGAAAAGCATCATTCAATCTGTTGAGGGTCTGAACAGAACAAAAGGATGAAGGAAGGATGAACTTGCTCTCTGCCTGATTGCTTGAGCAGGGACATCCATCTTCTCCTGCCTTTAGGACTCCTGGCTCTCAGGCTTTTAGACCTGAACTGGAATCTACAGCCACTGGACTCTCTGGCTTTCAGGTCTTCAAACTACATCACCAGTTTTCCTGGGCCTGAACCTTGCCAATGACAGATTGTGGGACTTCTCAGTCTCCATAATCATATGAGCCCATATTTTTTTTTTTTTTTTTTTTTTTTTTTTTTTTTTTTTTTTGAGACAGAGTCTCGCTCTGCCGCCCAGGCTGGAGTGCAGTGGCGTGATGTCAGCTCACTGCAAGTTCCGCCTCCCGGGTTCACGCCATTCTCCTGCCTCAGCCTCCCGAGTAGCTGGGACTACAGGCGCCCGCCACCTCGCCCGGCTAGTTTTTTGTATTTTTTAGTAGAGACGGGGTTTCACTGTGTTAGCCAGGATGGTCTCGATCTCCTGACCTCGTGATCTGCCCGTCTCGGCCTCCCAAAGTGCTGGGATTACAGGCTTGAGCCACCGCGCCCGGCCAGCCCATATTTTATCACCAGTGTTTTTATCTATATCTATATATTTATTTCTGTATCTATCTGTATCTACACTTCCTATTGGGTTTCTTTTTCTGGAGAACTCTGACTAATACAAAAGGATTTAAGAACTTTGTTTTAGCCAACAGCATCTGCCCATTGGAAGCATATTGGAATGGCAACCCAATGTCCAACATGGCTGGGAAAGCGAAGTACTTCAGTTATTGGAATGTACTAGTTAGCTGAGCATTTCCATCTGCCAATACCACAAGTGGGAGGACTATTTCTAAACGCTTACCACTAAATTATGCAGAACAAATTTCCATCTTCTTTGGACTATTCAAAAGTCATTTTGAAATGGCTGCTGCATGGCCAGCAGACTGAGGTGAGAGAAATTTGTAGCTGTAGAGAATCTTCATTAGTGCAGCCAGGCCTTCCCTTTCTAGGCAATTCCTGGATCCAGGAGAGATTAACTGAGACTGACACCTTTAAAGGTCTGAAAACATATTTACTGTCTACTCTCTCAGAGCACTGCTCTCTACGAGGCTTCATCCGTATAACAAGGCTACCTTTGCTAGATTGGCTTCTTCCTTTCTCCCTCTCATAACTTGTCTTGCCACTAAACCTGATTTACCAACATAACCAGTTTTGGGCTATACTCTGAGCTCACATTTTTTTTCTATAACCTCAAGATGGAATATAAGATTCTGCACCTTATTGTTGGCTTGGGTCTTTATTCTGAAGGTTTCTGTGTGCACATTAAATAAATTTATATGCCTTTTCTCCTATTAAAGCAAAAACAAAAACAAAAGTCATTTGTAGTGATTCAGGGTAATCATTATAACCTAATTTCTCAATGTAGAGTTTCAAATGATGTTTTGAAAAGTTCTGCCTGGGCAACGTGGCGAGATCCCACATCTACAAAAAATTTAAAACTTAGCTGGGCATGGTGCCTTGTAGTCCTAGCTACTTGAGAGGCTGACATGGAAGGATTGCTTGAACCCAGGAGTTCAAGACTGTAGTGAGCTGTGATAGTGCCACTGCACTCCAGCCTAGGTGACAGAGTGAGATCCTATCTCAAAAAAAAAAAAAAAAAAAAAAAAAAGATAAAGGAAAAGAAGAGCTCTAAGTGGCAAAGACTTACGGAAATGTAAAGGTTTGTTATTTCAGTTTTCAAATAAGGAGAAACTGTATTGACCAGATTCATCAAGAAATGACATATCTTAAAAGCTTCTTTTTGGGTAAGTTTCTAATAGCAACTTGTTTACATGTCATTTGCCTCTTCCTCATAAAAGCAAAATAAAGAATATGTAAAAATTCCCGTTTTAGCTTTTGATGGTGTTCCAGATGAATGTGTTTAACTATAATTTTGATATCTCAAAACACTGTTCAGTCATAAATTTTTTTCAATGTGTCAATAATAAAAATAAGGATGATAATAATAGGGAAACATCACAATGAAGGAAAAAAATACTTTCTACTACCCTGTAGATGCATGAAGAGAGGAATCTATAGGCAGACTGAGCACTGCCCATAACTAGCCCTATAGCCATGGCCTTGGGAAAGTCAATTATTCTTTTTGGAACATGATTTTTTCATAGATAATGAAAGGTGGGAAGGTGGGAAGAGGGAAAGGAGCCGAAAAGATAACTATTGGGTACTGAGCTTAATACCTGGATGATGAAATAATATGTACAACAAACCCCCATGACACGTGTTTACCTGTGTAACAAACTTTCACATGTACCCCTAAACCTAAAAGAAAAGTTTAAGAAAAGAAAAGAGAAGGTGGTGATTTCTGAGATACTTTAAGCTGTAAAATGTCTACGATTTTATGACTTTGCTCACTTCTTAAGGGGGTTTTGAAATTCTGTTCTTTCATCTTCTTAAAGAATTTTCAAGCTAACAAAAGCCATTTTTCTTAGGGAACAAAATATTGAGTGAGATTTTTTCCCAGTATCCTGGAATGTTGGTTAAAGCCCCAAGCTGAGAACAATGGGTAAGAAGTATATCTGTCAGAGGCATTTGAACCAAAGTGACTCCATCTTGAATAGGGGCTGGGTAAAATGAGACTGAGATCTACTGGGCTGTATTCCCGGGAAGTTAGGCATTCTAAGTCACAGGATGAGATAAGAGATCAGCACAAGGTACAGGTAATAAAGACTTGGCTGATAAAACAGGTTTCCATAAAGAAGCTGGCCAAAACCCACCAAAACCAAGATGGGGACAAAAGTGACCTCTGATCATACTCACTGCTCATGATATGCTAATTATAATGCATTAGCATGCTAAAAGACACTCCCAACAGTGCCGTGACAGTTTACAAATGCCATAGCAATGTCTGTAAGTTACCCTATATGGTCAGAAAGGGGAGGAACTCTCAGTTCTGGAAATTGCCAACCCCTTTCCCAGAAAACTCATGAATAATCCAACCCTTGTTTAGCATATAATCAAGAAATAACCATAAAAATAACCAACCATCCGCCCTCAGGGCTGGCTCTGCCTATGGAGTAGCCATTATTTTATGTCTTTCCTTTCTTAATAAATTTGCTCTCACTTTGTGGATTTGCCTCTAATTCTTTCTTGCACGAAATCCAAGAACCCTTTCTTGGGGTCTGGATCTGGACTCCTTTCTGGTAACATCCCCTCATTTTAAAGAGAGGAATTAAAACATTCTGCTGAACATACTTAAAGAAAGCAGGACCTGTTCAGCAAACATCAAACCACATCAATGCCCGGTAGTGCATATAAAACAAGTCCAGAGATTGAATCAGTGACTGAAGAGTTACACTGAAAGGTTTTAGGCTAGTAGTGGTATCTCTTCTGCATTTACCTTTTTAGGGTTGTCCTTCCCCAAATCAAGTGATAAGGACTCACGAGAAATACACATAGAAGTTGAGGGTACCTGTAAAAAGTGAGAGAAAGGCCTCTTACTTCCCCACTGGATGTTTACAGGGTGTGGAGTTGAAGGAGGGAGAAGGGGTGAAAGGGTCCTTGGAAGGATTCTTTGAGATTGTATGTGAAACTCATGACTGTTGCCTCTTCTCTCCTAGAATTGGGCCTGAAGACCAGCTGTGGCCATGCACAATGGTGAGTGAGGAGAGACAGTGGTAGTAGACAGCCATCTCCACTACCATGTTTTGGTCTGGCAGAGATGAATGAGTTTCCTATGGCCACGTAGGTCCTGTGGGAAGTTTCTGGACTTGAGTCACCATACAAGAAGGAAGCCTGTTGGCACAAAAGTACTTCGTGAATAATAGCTGTGGGGTGAACAACACAGAGAGCCAGGGTTAGCCAACAGAGGATTACTTGGCACCAGTAACATGAAAGTCTTCCCTTCTTCATCTATAAACCCCTTCCCCCTACTTGGACCCCAGGATATCCAGAAGGCAAAGTGGAAAGGTGGCCAAGAATGAGAAGCCACATTTGCCCCCTCCCTCACTGTAGGTGCTTGAGCCACAAGAGAGGCATGTGACAAAGAGGGAAAAGAATTGCAGATTGCACCTGAGATCTGAATTTCTGTTGTGGTGGTGGTGGCTGTTGTTCTCGGAGACAGTCTTTTGCTTTGTTACCCGGGCTGGAGTGCAGAGACTCGATCAGCTCGCTGCAACCTTGAAGTCCTGAGCTCAAGTGATCCTCTTGCCTCAGCCACCCAAGTGACTGGAACTACAGGAATGGACCACCACACCTAGTCAATTCTTTTTTTTCTTTTTTGTAGAGATAAGATCTTGCTTTGTTGCCCAGGCTGGTCTCAAACTCCTGGCCTCAAGCCACCTGGTCTCGGTCTCCCAAAGTGCTGAAATTACAGGCGTGAGTCATCTCTCCCCAGCCTTGAGATCAAAGTCATGTTAGACTAGATTTGACCTTTTAATACCTGAAAGGGAGTAATAATTAAATAAATGACTGTATTTATGACCAAACGTGAACAAACACTTGAGGAACTGCCTGAGAGTCCACGAAGATATGGGAAAATGGAATATAGTTGGGCAAGTTTCCTGAGTGGCAGACCCCACCCACGTCAGCATGAAAATAACTTCAACATGTCTAGAATTCATAATGTGTTTAAAATAGTTGGGTTTTTTTTCAATAGCTGAAAAAACAGAGGCATGAACTATGATCTTTTAACCAAGTATCTGCTTTGCCTATCACATATCCTAACAGTGCTGGATTATTTTTCTTTCCAAACACATTTTTTTGTGTATGTGTTTTCTTTTCTATGGCCTTCTTCACTTTCACAACTATAATATTATTCTAACATACTAACTCCATAGCAACAACAAAAATCAGTAAATGTCCTTTCTTCAATAGATATATAGAGAAAGGTTTATGGCAAAGTAGTAAGAAAAATCTGTCCATAAAGAAAGTAATGTTATTTTAACCATAGAATTGTTACTTTCAGTGAATTCCTTCTTCAGATATACAAGGAATTTACTGAACAAGAAATGAATATTCTTTACTTATATTTGTATAAGATGTGTAGAAAAAAAATCTACTTTTCAGAGAAATTATTTCATAAAATTGGGTTTGTGGAAAGCTATGGCTTTTGAAGACAGACTTGGGTTAAATTCCTGACTCTTCTGCTTCTTATCTATCTCTGTGACCTTGGGCAAATTACTTAGTCTCCCTGAACTTCAGTTTCCTCTTCTGTAAAATGGAACTATTGGTATTTATTTCAACAAATTGTGAGTCTGTGAGGATTAAATGAAATCACATATGTCACAGATTGACTCAAAGTACAGTCAACAAATTTAAGCTTCCTGTCTTCCTCCCTCTGCTATTTGGTCCTAGACACAAGTTTGCCTAATCTTTACTTATTATCATTATATATATATGTGTGTGTGTGTGTGTGCGCGCGTGTGTGTGTCTGTGTAGTTTATTATAACTATTTTACTTAACTTGGTATTTTTTGATTTTGCTTTTGTTTGTGTTTTACAGATAGGGTCTCGCTGCTCTCCAGGCTGGAGTGCAGTGGCACCATCATAGCTCACTACAACCTCAAAATGATCCTCCCACCTCAGCCTCCCAGGTAGCTGGAACTATAGGTGCAGGCTACCATGCCTGGCTAATTTTTAAATTTTTTATAGAGACAGAGTCTCATTATGTTGCCGAGGCTGGCCTTGAACTCCTGGTCTGGAGTGGTCCTCCTGCTTTGGCCTCTCAAAGTGCTGGGATTATAGGCGTGAGCCATCATGCCCAGCCTTAACTGATTTTTAATAATTATAAACATAACCTATATTTGTTACAAAGTCAGAAAGTATAATAAAATGTTTAATTTCCTCACCTTCTCTGACTCTAACCTCCTAAAATACCCAATATTAACAGTTTTGGTAGGGGGACACTCTTTCATACTTTTCTTTATGCTCCTACAAATAGGTTTCACACATTACTCTGAAGACTGCTTTTGCTTCCACTGAGGCAACTTTCCATGTCAGAATGGGTGTGGTCAATGACTCAATGGGAGTTTAACAAAGTATTGTCAATTTAGATTCCAAGGCAGAGCTCTGGTCCTCTAAATAATTACTTCCCTCTGGGTTTTTCCTACGTGAGAGGGATATGAGCTACTTGTTGGACTGGAAACTGTTCCTGATGTCAGCTTAAAAGCTCTTTCTGTTTAGAACAAATCCAGTCTCTGGGTCATTAGAAAGTCACATGTCACATGTCACAAACTGTCAGCTGTTCTCTCCCATCACTCCTTATTACTTAAGGGTGTTGGCTGAGATCCCAACATCTTTATCCCTCAGGGGTTGGAAGCCTGGGCAGCTTCTGTTTCTCTCTCTCCTTTCTTTCTCATATCCCTCCACCATTGTCATTGTCTTTACGGAAGGTGTTGCTCGTGAATCTCAGAGTTATCCGCCTTAGCAAAACCCTTTAGAGACCTTGATTCCAGTACTGATGACATCAATACCACCAGAATCAATGGAAAAATAAAAACAAAAACATCTCTATCTGTATCTGACTCTGAGCAGAGTGTAGCCTTAGCCATGGAAGTTGAGGTGTTGAGTACAAAGGATCAAAGATCACTTGTCGTAGGACAGGGGCAGTGGCTCACGCTTGTAATCCTAGCACTTTGGAAGGCCTAGGTGAGTGGATCACTTGAGGCCAGGAGTTCCAGAGCAGCCTGGCCAGCATGGTGAAACCCTATCTCTACTAAAAATAGCAATTCTATTGCTGGATAATCAGTTTCAAAGGTGTATTAGTCCTTTCTCACACTGCTAATAAAGACATCTCCGAGACTGGGTAATTTATAAAGAAACAGAAGTTTACGGACTCATAGTTCCACATAGCTGAGGAGGCCTCACAATCATAGTAGAAGGTGAAGGAGTAGGAAAGTCACATCTTACGTGGTGGTAGGTAAGAGAGCTGCAGGGGAACTCCCATTTGTAAAACCGTTAGATCTCATGAGACTTATTCACTATCCCAAGAACAGCATGGGAAAAACCTGCCCCATGATGCAGTTACCTCCCACTGAGTCCCTCCCACAACATGTGGGGATTATGGGAGCTGCAATTCAAGATGAGATTTGGGTGGGGACATAGCCAAACCATATCAAAAGGCAATAAAAAAATAAAAGTATTTTCTATGATAAAACTGTGATGACATTATTTGTCTGATTATTTTCAAGAAATGGCAGCATCTTTGAGGATCTCAGAGTCAGAAAAATTCAGACACCAAAAAGTTGAAGAGACTTAAGAGGTCCTTTCTACCTTTCTGTCTGACTCTTAATTCTCCTGTTTCAGCTCCTTGAAATGTATCATTGATCATCTGTTTGGAACCCACTAACAACGGAGAGCTCAATTCTACATGACAGAGGGGAGGAACCAGACACGTAAATAGGGCATTATAATAAAATGTGATTAATGCTATAAAAGAGCTGTGGAGTGGCCACTATGGGAGTGGTCACGAGGAATGGCCTGGTCTGGAAGGCTAGGGAATGAAATAAGGCTTCCAAGGGAAAATGACATTGTGCTGGCTCTTGAAAGAAAGAAGTGAGTTCGGCAGATAAGGGGAATAGTGAGGGAGTGAGTGGAGATCATTCAGAAGTGGGCAAAAATAGCAAACATTTAGCAAGCATGTGAATCATGTGACAGGTGTCTCAGTGTGGCTGGAGCATGGACTATGGATGGAGGGATGTTGACAGATCAAGCAGAGCCCAAACTGGAAACTACCCCATGCTGAGGAGTTTGGATTTTATCCTGAAGTTGAAAGGGAGTCATTTAAGGGTTTTAAGGGATTGACAGGATCAAATTTGCTTTTAAAATGAACTGGATTAGAATGGAATCTGGGAGACCCCGAGGAAGCTAGTGCAGGGCCTGACAAAGAGGGATCAAGGAAGGAGGAGAGACAGCAGTAAAAGTTAAAAAAAAATTTATAAGTGTGGGTGTGGTATGGATAGAGAGTGGGAGAAGTAGAGGATGATGTCCAGGTTTCCAGTTTGGGTACTTTGGTACCTGAAAAAGTATGCAGGGGGAAGCAGAGCAAGTTCTATGCCATCACTGGCAAACTTCAGGTATAAAGTGAGTCTTCTTGTATTGATCTGAAAATGACTACCACCCTTTAACCTTCTCAGGGATGGTCTTAGTCTCTCCTCCATTATTACAAATAGCAATGAACATTATTTTGTGAATGTACTCAGTTGCAAATAAATATTCTACTGGCAGACTGTCTAATAAGCCAGATTTTATCATGTTTTTCTCTCTTTCTCTCTCTCTCTATATATAATTATATATATAATTGTATATTATGTATATAAAATTATATAAAAAATATAATTCTTGTTTTTCTAGGAGCTCAAAGGTTTTTTATATATATGTATATATATAAATATACATATATATGTGTGTGTATATATATGTGTATATCTATATAAAGAGAGAGAGCACTTTAGGAGGCCGAGGCAGGTGGACAGCTTGAGCTCTGGAGTTCAAGACCAGCCTGGGCAACATGGCAACATGCCGTCTCTACAAAAATTAGCCAGGAGTGGTGGTGTGTGCCTATTGTCCCAGATACTTGGGAGGCTGAGGCGGGAGAGTCAATTGAGCCCTGGAGGTTGAGGTTACAGTGAGCTGTGACTGTGCCACTGCACTTCAGCCTGGGTGACAGAGCAAGACAGAGATTTTTTTAAAAAAATAAGTAAATAAACGTTCAGCAAATGCAAACACTGGGAAACAATGGATAAATTGTGAAAAAAGTAATGGTACCCCATCCTTTCTCTCTTCCCACTGGCCTCTTCATTGCTTGTGTTGCATATCTTACTGTTTATTCCACCATAATGACTAGGAGGCTAACCACAGCTCTGTTCCTAATACAATACTCCTTGTTTCGCAAAAGCCCTTGGGAAGAAGGAATCAAATATAGAATTTGCTGAAGAGCACAAATATCAGCAGTATTCAACTATCCAAATCCAACCTAACGACATTCAGCTAAATCTGGGATGTCAAAGATGCTATTCACCCTCTGTGACAACTGTTACTGCTTTTTCCTTTTCCTATCCAAACTTTTTTCAAAGAAAGGATATCTTTTGACTAGGCCAGTTACTAAACTTCACTGAAGAGGAGACGTGAAGAATGAAGTGATTTCATGTAGAGGCACAGTTTGTGGAGGTTATGCCAATTCCTGCTCGGGCCAACATGTTTGTTGCTTGAGAAGTCAGCAAAACTCAAACTGCACAGCCTTTTCTTCCTTCCCGGCATATCTTTACTCATATGGCAAAGTTGCAAGCATGTCTTATTTGAACAGGAGTAAATGTAGATATGTCTCATTCTTGTATTGAACCAGTATTGCTTTTTAAATATATGGGGAAACATCGTTTTTAATACAGTCCCATTAAGTTAAAAACTGCAGTGAAGCATTATCTGAAGATGTAGATGGAAAGCTGGTTGAGTAACAGTATTTTCATTTCACTCCCCACCTTCAAAATTCACTAAACCATTGGAATTAATTTTTAGGAAATAAAGGAATAACAACAAGAGAAATCCCTCTCTAAAGAAAACAGAAAACTTCACAAACCCATCTACCACCTATAACACAGCCACTTAATAACATTAAGTTTGGGCTAAGATGATAGGCCACAGGAAAGCCAAAGGCAGAAAGAAGGCAGAAAATGGACAGATTGCAACATGGAATGCCTGTGAATTAAAGCAGAGAATTATCTCTCATTTGCTTTTAGATGGCCAAGTTTTTTATGGATTTGTAAACACTGCTATGCAAAAGATCTTAACCCTTTGTCTTTCACACAGGTTGAATATTTTCTTCTGAATTTTATATTTTAATTAAAATTTTGCCTATAACTTACTTTGTTTTGGTATTGTTTTTGTTTTGTTTGGGGGTAGGGTGCTTTTTAGGTAGCCAAATGTATTATTGTCCTATCTTTGGTGCTGTGATTAGAAAGAATGCTGTAAAATGCTTTGTATTAAAAACAGTGTTTCCCATATATTTAAAAAGTGATACTGGCTCAATATAATCATGAGAAATATCTACATTTACTCCTATTAAAGTAAGACACGGTTGCAATTTTGCCAAAAGATGAATTAGAGAGCATTTATCCTGATATTTTACCGAAATGTTAGTTCATCTGAAATTGATCTTGAAATTTACCTTTTCCAACAAAATTAACCCAGCATTGAATAAACCAAACTTTCTGCTGTCATCTTTATCACATGTGAACTTCTTATATATACATTAGAGTCCTGTTTTTAACCTTTTTAAAAACTTTTTTAAGTGATGTTGCAAGTTTTTTTTTTTTACTTTTATTTTGGGTTGGGGGATACATGCACAGGTTTGTCATATGGGTAAATTCATGTCATGGGCATTTGTTGTACAAATTATTTTGTCACTCAGGTACAAAACCTAGTACCCAATAGTTATTTTTTTCTGCTCCTCTCCCTTCTCCCACCCTCGAGGAGGTCCCAGTGCCTGTTGTTCCCTTCTTTGTGTTCATGTGTTCTCATCATTTAGCTCACACTTATAAGTGAGAACATGCAGTATTTGGTTTTCAGTTTCTGTGTTAGTTTGCTTAGGATAATGGCCTCCAGCTCCATTCATGTTCTTGCAAAAGACATGATCTCATTCTTTTTATGATTGCATAGTATTCCATGGTGTATATCTACCATGCTTTCTTTCTTCAATCGGTCATTGATGAGCATTTAGATTTATTCCATGTCTTCACTATTGTGAATACTGCTGCAATGAACATATGCATGCATATGTCTTTATAATAGAATGATTTATATTCCTCTGGGTATATACCCAGTAATGGAATTGCTGGATCAAATGGTAGTTCTGTTTTTAACTCTTTGAGGAATCACTGTACTTCTTTCCACAATGGTTGAACTAATTTACGCTCCCATCACTCCCACTAACACAGTGTATAAGTGCTCCCCTTTTCTCTGCAACCTCACTAGCACTGGTTACTTTTTGACTTTTTAAAAATAACCATTCTCACTGGTGTGAGATGGTACTAATTGTGGTTTTGGTTTGCATTTCTCTAATGATCAGTGATGTTGAGGTTTTTGTTTTTTTTTTTTTAGATAGAGTTTCACTCTTGTTACCCAGGCTGGAGTGCAATGGTGTGATCTCGGCTCACCACAACCTCCACCTCCTGGGTTCAAGCAATTCTCCCGCCTCAGCCCCCCAAGTAGCTGGGATTACAGGAATGTGCCACCACACCTGGCTAATTTTGTATTTTTAGTAGAGACAGGGTTTCTTTATGTTGATCAGGCTAGTCACAAACTCCCAGTCTCAGGTGATATGCCCGCCTTGGCCTCCCAGCGTGCTGGGAGTACAGGCGTGAGCCACTGTGCCTGGCTGAGCTTTTTTATATATACTTTTGGCTGCATATATGTCTTATTTAGAAAAGTGTCTGTTCATGTCCTTTGCCCACTTTTTAATGTGGTTGTTTGTTTTTTTTCTTCTAAATTTGTTTAAGTTCCTTGTAGATGCTGGATATTAGACCTTTGTTAGATGCATAGTTTGCAAATATTTTCTCCCATTCTGTAGGCTGTCTGTTTACTCTGTTGACAGTTTCTTTTGCTGTGTAGAAGCTTTTAAAGTTTAATTATATCTCATTTGTCAACTTTTGCTTTTGTTGCAATTGCTTTTGGAGTCTTTGTCATGAAATCTTTGCCTGTTCCTATGTCCAAGATGGTATTGCCTACATTATCTTCCAGGCTTTTTATAGTTTTGACTTTTACAATTAAGTCCTTAATTCATCTTGAGTTGATTTTTGTATATGGTGTAAGAAATGGGTCCCATTTCACTTTTCTGCATATGGCTAGGCAGTTCTCTCAGCACCATTTATTAAATAGGGAGTGCTTTCCCTATTGCTTGTTTTTGCTAGCTTTGTCAAAGAACACATGGTTGTAGCTGTGTGGCCTTATTTCTGGGCTCTCTATTCTGTTCCATTTGTCTATGTGTCAGTTTTGTACCAGTATCATGCTGTTTTGGTTACTGTAGCTTTGTAATATAGTTTTAAGTTGGGTAACATGATGCCTCCAGCTTTGTTTGTTCTTTTTGCTTAGGATTGCCTTGAGTATTCAGGCTCTTTTTTGTTTCCATATACATTTTAAAATAGTTTGTTCTAATTCTGTAAAGAATGTCATTGGTAGTTTGATAGGAATAGCATTGAATCTATAAATTGCTTTGGGTGGTATGGCCATTTTAATGATACTGACTCTTCCTATCCATGAGCTTGGGATGTTTTCCATTTGTTTGTGTCATCTCTGATTTCTTTGAGCAGTGTTTTGTAATTCTCATTGTAGAAATCTTTCACCTCCCTGGTTAGCTGTATGCCTAGGTAGTATTTAAATGGGATTGTATTTCTTATTCAGCTCTCGGCTTGATTGTTATTGGTGTATAGGAACGTTAGTGATTTTTGTACATTGATTTTGTATCCTGAAACTTTGTTGAAGTTGTGATTAGCTGAAGGAGCTTTTGGTGTTTTTTTAGATCTAGAAAGACTATGAGGTTTTCTAGACGTAGAACTACGTCATCTGCAAACATGGATAATCTGACTTTCTCTCTTCCTATTTGGATGCCCTTTATTTCTTTTTCTTGCTGATTTCCCTGACCAGAACTTCCAATACTATGTTGAATAGCAGTGGTAAGAGAGGGCAACCTTGCAAGATGGTATTGTTAATAAATAATTGCTAAATTCAGTAGAAATGAAGTGCATACTGAAGTGTTTAGGTGTATCTGCAATGTACTTTAGCAAAATTAAAAGAGGGTAAAAAAAGAAGCAGGTACGGAGAAAAGTTGATAGTTGCTGAAGCTCGGTGATAGGCAATGTTGTGCTCTGTACTCGTGAGCATATTTGGGAAAGTTCATAATGAAAACTTTAAAAGATGCTTTAGTTGCCATCACGTTGCAAACATCTTGGATTCACTGCTCTCTAATACTTGGAACTCTGTTGTCTTATCTCAGTCTACATTATAACCTCTCATCTGAATTTGCACTTTTTCCCAGCTTTGGTACCCAAGGATCCTCTAGTTTTATTTTTCTGGTTTTTGCCTCTTGGCACACTGCTAGTGCTGCCCCCTTTCATTGACTTGGAGTAGCTTGCATGAGGTCAGCTGCTACCCCAAAAAACTGTCCTTGTGAGTGAAAAAAAGAGGAAATTTCTGGAGGTTGCTGATTGGCTTCTTTCCCCAATTGCCTTCCACCCACCTCTGTTCCATGGTCAAAGACAAAGCTATACTTTCAGTCAAACATTTCTTATTATCTTTCTACACTTATTTGGACAATGAAAGCAACTGACTGTTTTCCTTTCTTTTTTAGACAGAGTCTTGCTTTGGTGCCCAGGCTGGTGTGCAGTGGCACCATCACAGCTCACTGAAGCCTCAATCTCCCAGGCAATTCTACCTCAGCCTCCCAAGTAGCTGGGACTACAGGCATGCACCACCACACCTGACTAATTTTTGTATTTATGTTGCCTAGACTGGTCCCAGAATCTTGGCCTTAAGTGACCTTCTCGCCTCTGGTTCCCAAAGTGTACAGGCATGAAAAAAAAAAAAACACCTGGCCTGATTTTCTATTAACAATAATTATATACCCTAGTATTAATATATGTAGTTTTGCTCCTGCCCTGTCTTTCAAGTTTCTAAAAAAACAGAATCATACCTCTATAAGCCTTGTACAATTTTCTAAAGAAGTTTCTAGGATAAAACATGCCACTGGAAATATCCCCAAGAAAACAAATTGCTTCTCGTAAGTATTTCTTCCAGCCTACCCACCACGGGGTCTCCTCTTCCTTTCTTCCTTTTGGTACCCTCTTGTTATCCTAATTACAGACAGCAAAACAAAGAATGTTCATAAAATAGTAAAACTCAAGTAGCAGAAGATTAGAATCCTCCTATCATACGAGAAATTGTCCAACCTTTCTAAAGAGAGCTGCTTTGCATGCATTTTCACTTAATCCTCAAAATACTCCCAAATAATGTTTGTTATTACGTCACCATTTTACAGATGTAGAATCTGAGGATCAGTGCTATTAAATAAAGTTGCCCAGTTCCATCAAGCTAATAAGTGTCAATGCAGAGGTTCAGACTCAGGGCTGTCTGAATTCAAAGCCTGTGCTGTTGAACGCCATCTAACACTGCCTCACAAATCCTCATTTATTCAGGACTCACATCAATATTAAACACTCTGCCTCCCCAGTCAGGCCTCTTCCTTGTTGCTGGGTGAGTGACCGTGCTGTTAGTCACCACCGTGAAAAGAGACCTTTGTGACAGTTAATGGCCTACATGCATGTAGGAGACTCAAAATAAAGCAAAATAGCCTATTTGCATAAATAGAATCTGCTCAAACGTCAGCAAGTATGAGCTGGCAACAAATGTGAAGACAAGGCAAAGAGGAGGAAGGACCACCGCTTGCCTCACACCCTCCCTTGTCCCCGCAGCCTCTGTCCTGGACCCTGGGACCCGCCAGGGAGCACGTCCTGTCAGATAAGCCCCAGCCAGACAGACATTGTCATTCGACTTCAGCACATCACTCCGATCCAGATCAGTTCCAAGCTAGACACCCTATCATGAGTGGAATTTGGTTTGACACTTACCTGGCTGTGAAAGCCATGTTCTCGCCCCCACCCTTGCCCACTTGACCCCCATAGCCTCATATGTCAGAATGTGACATCCCAGGTGTCAGCTGTAACACCAAGTGCACACAGCAAGAGAAAGATGGGCAATGACAGCAGAGGCTCTGGTGCCCAGCCCAAGCCTGGCACCAGGACTGGCCTCCTGCCTGGGAGGAAAGAGCGGGGCTCACAGCTGTGTGTCAGGGAGGCGGGGACTGCAAAATCCCTTCAGCTGGGTGTCATGGGGTCTGGAATACCACTGCCAGAACTGCCGGAATTTTTCTTTTGCTTCAGCATTGTCCTCTCCTCATAAACTCTGAGTCATTCAATGTGAATTTGGATATGAAACAGCATTTCCCTGGCTGGAAGGACCCAGAGGTGCAAGAGTGTAGACATGAAGGTACCAAAGACAAGATAACTCACAGTTTTCCCTAGCACTGACTCTTGAGGCAAAGTAGGAAAGGAACCTATGCTAAAAGGAGGCAAAAATGGATGTTTACTGAGCATTTAGTAAGTACCAGCCTTGTATAGGTGCTTCGTATACAATATATTTTATTATTGGAGCAACACAGCAAAGCTCCTAAAGGAAGCTGCTCAAGATCATACACTTACTAAGTAATGGCCCTGGAATCATGGCTGGTGCACTCTACAGCATCCTTTCTTCCTATTAAGCTTATTTCCCTAGGGCCAGAAGAGCAGTGTTGGGCACACCAGGTTAAGTTCTCAGTTCTTTGCATTATCCCTCCTGTCTGACACCCCAGACAGAGATGGGAAGGAATGGTCAAATATGGAATCTTATCAATTCCCAAGCCCCCAGGCTCCCATGACAGCTGAAAGGCTCCCCTTCCTCCCAGACATCCTGTGGTACTCTTGGGACTGTGCAGGTTCCTGATTGACCAGGTAGGAGTTTTGAGGCCTATGAGGGCAGAGTCTTGGCCCCATCATGCTGAGCCATTGGTGAAGACTTCTTGACACCATGACGAGTCAAATGCTTGTTGTAATCTCCGGCTCATCTTGGCGGATGCTGCAGGCAACAACATAGATGGCCAAAGAGTACTGTGTTCCCAGACATCAGGATTCCTAATTTTTAAAAGCTTTAAGGACTGTCATGTAGTTCACAATGTTCCATTTTGCCAAGCAAATATATAAACCTCCACTATTTATTATCATTATAAGTTCATAAAGAAGAGAACTGTAAATACCAAAAGTGTAGGAAGGACATCATCTTATAAAAGACAGGCTTTCCCAAGAAAGAAAGTTTGCAAGGTGATGTTGATATGTAAGCATTTCATATTTGTCATAGTTGTATGAAAATATCATCAATAACCTGCATAAGTTTTTAGACTAACATTAAGGGATCCTTGATTAAGATGGGAAGGTCTTAGACTGAGAGTCAGGCTACCCGGGGTCAATCTCAGACCCCACTGCTAACCATCTATGTGGCCTTGGGCAAGTGGCATCATCTCTGTGGTGCTTAGCTTCCTCCCTCATAGGATGGAGTAATAACACCCACCTTATCGGGGCATCATGAGGACTAAATGAAATAATGAGTGAAAAATGCAGATGAGGAAACATATCAATTTCCTCATCTGTTAAATAAGGGAATTAGATGAAATGAGTGTTGAGATCCCTCTCAACTCTCTGTGATTACAGGAAAGCAGCCTAAGCTTCCTGGCCATACAGCATAGGCCTCAGAGAGGAAATACTTTCTCAGAGAGAGAGACATTGACTCTCAAAGAGAAAGTGTCCCGTATCACCTGGGACTGATCAGGTTTTGGGTCAACCCTAGCAAATTCTCAACCCCTCTTTCACCTATCCCTATGTCCTTTTCCTGGTCATCTTCATACACAAATAAAAGAAGCAAATGCTTTTATGCTGTGTTTTGGCAAAGTTGGGATTCCAGAGATAGCCATGGTGAGTGGCCCACTCTAAGAAGCTGAGATCAGGGTCAAGAAGTAAAACACAAAGACATGAAGAGTTAAATAACACAAAGTGTCAACCCAGATCATGTAACTGGCTTTGAGTTCACTGAGCCCCTGAATCCCATTCCATCTCTGCCATTCTCTGTTCTAGAATGCAACACTCTCAAGAGAATCAAATCTCAGGAAAGGCAGGGAAAGAAAGTGGGCACAGGGCACGTGGTACACGCAGTGCTCATGCATGCATGTGGAAGATGAGGCAGTGGGATGTCTTCATTTCTCCCTCCGTTGTTCTTCCATTTCTGCCTCCCAGGTCCTCATCCACCTGGGACGCACAAGGAATGAAAGGTCCCACACTGCTTAAGTTTGCCATTGGGGCAGGAAGCATTGACTTATGCTTGCTTGCTCTTCCTTACATGCAGAGAGATTTACATGTTAGGTGTATGAGGCCAGGGACAGCTTAGGCAGGAGAAACATTTTGCAAAGCTCCAAGAATGATTTAAAAGCACTACAGGCTTAATGCATGGAGCACTGGGCTGGATACAGGTGCATTGGTGGCACCTGTCTTTGCCTAACTGTTGGATTTCATCCCTTCTCTAGACCCCATTGTCACAAAACCTGGACTAAGCCCAGCCCCTTCCATGAAGTGCATAGATAGTCCTGCCAGTGCCAAGATGTTCTGGAAAACTGACAACCATGTGAAGAAGGCTATGAGTGTGTATGTGTATGTGCATGCATGTGTGTATGTGTGTGTGTGTTCACATTACCTATCGGGAAAGATGAGGGCAATCCTGATGCAGTTTGCTAGGGATCCTAAATATTGGTGTGTTATCAGATTAAGCTGTGAAGATCATACTTCCAATGTCAAAGTGCAGCTGAAGGTCAGCATGCCCAAGGTAAATGGCTTTAGAAGTTCTTACTAGGAAAGGAAGATTGAGCTGAACACACCTCATATCCTCTCCAACTTACCTAAAGCCCATTAACTAGGCTGAATGAGCTGCATCCAGCCCTACAGATTCTAATACTTGGAAGTATGTATTAAGAAGTTCAGAGATGCATAAGTCAATGGGAGCTGAGAGTGGGCAGTGGTGGAGGTTTGAAACAGGTAACAGACCTGAAGAATGTTTCATAGCTACCAATACTAGGAGGTTTCACATCTGTTCTTTTAAGGTAAAGCTTATGATACATCCGTGGTAGATAGGAGGCAGGTTTCTGAGGTCTTGCCTTACACAGGGTCTCTTTTTAAAAATTATTTGCACATGTGAGCCAGAAGCTTTCAAGCAAAATCCTGCAAACTTTATTGCCTTTTTCTGAACAGGAGAGAGAGTTTCTGTAAGAGCCATCACAATTAAAATGGCATCAAAAGAGGCATCTGTATGGAAATAGAATAAAATAATTAAAAAGATGAAATAGTTCAAAGGGTGCACACAAACCATTCATCCCCTCTCTCACCTCGTGCTCCTACCTTTTTCCCCCAGGAGGAACTGACTTTTAAAATATTGCAGGTTATCAACAGGAAATCTGCTGAAGATGCAAGAGTGAAGTGTAATAGGGTCTGCTCTGTGCTCGATCACCTTGCTGCCAGTGGGGACACCTACTGTTGGGAAAAATGACAGGTCATGTAAAAAGAGAAAGGAACAGCGAACAGGGTGAGCATCCTGGGACAGGCAGCACTTCAGCGAGTAATCTTCTGCCAGAGCAGGGAGAGAGACACCAGAACCTGCCAGAGTTGGACTGCAGCAGAGAACTTTACCTCTTCTAGGATGGATGTAGGGGACAGGCCTGGAATGTAGGTTTTCCGTAAGCCCTAAGCTCCAAAAAAACCTGTATATTACACAGACGTTGAACTTAGACTGATCTATTAGGTATTGGCTAGGACACTGTATTAGTATGCATTTCCCAGAAAAACAGAACCAATAAGATATAAGATTTATTAAATAAAGTTTGTTTATTACGAGAAATTGGCTCACACAATCAAGGAGACTGAGTAGTCCCACAATCTGCATCTGCAAGCTAGAGACCTAGAAAAGTCAAGGTGTAGTTCCAGCCTAATTCCGACAGCCTGAGAACCAGGAGAACCAATGGTTTCGGTTCTGATCCAAGAACAAAGGCCAAAACCAGAACCAGGTTTCAGTTCTGACCCAAGAACCAGTACGCTGAAGGTGTAAGTTCTAATTCATATCTAAACCCTAAGACGCAAGCATACTAATGGTGTAAGTCTCGTTCAGGGGCAGGGGAAGACCAATGCTTCAGTTCAAGCAGTCAGGCATGGAGAGTAAATTCTCCCTTATTCAGCCTTTTGTTCTGTTTAGACCTCCAGTGGTTTGGATGAGGCTCACCCATACTGGGTAGGGCCATCTACTCTACTCAGCCAACCAATTCAATCAAAAGATTGGTTCAGCTCAATCTTCCTCTCCTAGTAAGATCTTCTAAAGTCACTTACCTTGGGCATGCTAGTCTCTTCCAGAAATACCCTCACCGAGACACCCAGAAATAATGTTTAACCAAATATTTGTACACTCTGTGACCTGGTTAAGTTGACACATTAAATTGATCGTTACAAGCACTGTTCTGTGAGCGGGTGAAAATGGTGTGAGTTAACTTACAGTTTGTGTGTAAAATCCTACACATTGCAAAGTGTGCTCTGGGACTGCTTCCCAATATGCAGTGGTTATTGCCATTCCTCCTCACCACAAAATAAATGTAATTCACTGCAGCATTACTTGGTAATCTCCTGCTGACTTCTGAGAGTAAATGGACAAGTGCAGCAACTGTATTTGAGAGGGACATGGTGACCATAATCATCTGGCTGCCAAATGTATTCAGTCCTCCCCCAACTGGTAGCAGCAGCATCACCTCCTAAGGTGGGTCAGTTGGCCTTCTTCCCTTACCTTGCTTGGTGGTTTCTGTCAGATAGAGCTCACAGTGCTAAGACAGCAGCCATAGATGCTAGTGGCAGGCTATGTCTCCTGGAGGAAGGATTTCTTCTTTGTGAAGTAGACTTCCAGACCCACAAACACTAGAGTTATGGGAACAGGATGTACAAATCCCCTAAGTAGGTCATTGGGAGTGATGGAAGGGGGTCACTCTGACTTCTAACCCTTGGCTCCAGATTCATATACTTTATATATCAGGGACACAGTACCATAAAATGGTCATTGATCTAGATGTACACTATGTTCTGGAAGATGGTGCCCTATCATTGCAAGCTATCATTTCTAAGCTTGTGCTGTCTTAAAAAAATTCATTCTATAATTCTGTTGAGATAGTAGTATTTGGATGGTGTTGCATATGATAGGAAAGTGAACCCCATGGTCATTTGCTTACTGCTATCCTTCCTTTGCTATAAAGTGGATTCCTTGGTCCAATATGATATGATGTAGAATCCTATGTCAGTGGATCATATGCTTTAGAAATCCTCAAAAACTGGTACCAGACAAGGCCTTGAGGTAGGAAAGGCAAACCCAAATGTCAAATACCTGTTGATTTCCATCAAGATGAATTTTTGCTTTATGGGGTAGAAGAGATCCTGTGTTGTCAAGTTACTATCAAATGGTTAGTTTGTCTCCTTGAGGAATGGGGTGCCATATTTGGAAAGGGGCTTACTCTGGTCTATGTTGCTAGCATACACATTTTTTAATGGCAATAACTAGATTAGCCTTGGTGAGCGGGAGTCCTTGCTATTGGACCTGCTCCCTGCCCCCACAGCCATTTTGTTTATATGCCCATTGAGCCAGCACTGGGCTGACCAATGAGAAAAGCAGGCACTTTCTGCCTCATTCTATCTACGTGATTGTTTAGTACCTCTTCTTCAGTGGATACTCTTGGGTGAATGTTACTTAAGTGATGCAAAAATCCTCATTCTTTTTGCCCACTTTCATAAGTCCATCCACATATGTCCTTCCTAGAACTCCTTGTCTCTGACCTCTAAATATCTCTTCTTCCAGGTTCCTAACCGCTAGCCAAGTCATTTGCCATTGCCATGAGTCTCTGTATGTTTTTTATCTCAGTCCACTTTTTTTCCCAACACAAAATAGAAGGCTAGTGAATCACTGAAATCTCTGCCAATTCTAATAATTTCTGTTTCCCACTGTATTTCATAGCATTACCCAAGAGTGGGTGTGCTCCTGCTGCCATCCATTTGGGGCTTGCCCCACATACTAAACTCAGACGTTTCCTCCTCAGCCACAGCATCATAAAGGATTCTTCAAGTTGTCAAATTTGTGAGCTGAGGGAGAAGCACCAGTGTAACAGTGGGAATAACAAGAGACTCTGGGCCTTCGGCTCTTGTAGCTCACTGTGCCCTCTGGGTCTATTTGTATCTGAGCCCATATAAAACACTTCCGTCTTATAATGGGTAGTTGATAGGACCACTGTGTCTTAAAATTTGCTGGGTCTGATTGAACCCAATTTATGAGAGGATGTCTGGCTGCACAGTCATTTGATATTCCAGATCAGGTACTCATCTCTCCTAGATCCCAGTAGTACACTGGAGCTCTTTTTTCAACTGGTGTCTAATTTTCTGATGCAAAAGGCATGATCTTGCTCCAAAATTTTATGGGTTCATATTGTGGTACTTTCACTGTGGCTTGACATAGCTACACAGCATGTCTTTTCCCACCATAGAAACCTACAATATCATGGGGACTACTGGGTCATATGGTTCAAGTTGCAGGGCTGTTTATACTGCAGCTGCAACTTCTTTTTTTTTTTTTTTTTTAGATGGAGCCTTGCTCTGTTGCTCAGGCTGGAGTGCAGTGGTGCGATCTCGGTTCACTGCAACCTCTGGCTCCCAGGTTCTAGCGATTCTCCTGCCTCAGCCTCCCAAGTAGCTGGGATGACAGGCATGTGCCACCACACCCGGCTAATTTTTGTATTTTTAGTAGAGATGGGGTTTCACCATGGTGGTCAGGCTGGTCTTGAACTCTTGACCTCAGGTGATCTGCCCGCCTCAACTTCCCAAAGTGCTGGAATTACAGGCATGAGCCACCATGCCCGGCCTAACTGAAACTTCCATAGAGCCCTTTCCTACTCTAGGCTTCACCCAGAGTTAGAAATTATCCGTGTTACCTGGTATGTGGTCAGAGCAGTATATCCAAATGTGGAAGTCCTGCTTCTTCCAGAACCCAATGAGAACTATCAGGTATTGTGATTCTTTCTCAGAAGATATGAATTGAAATAATCTGCCCTTATTTTTGGAAGGACAATCTCAACATGCCTCATAGCACTGAACTTCTAAAAAGTTCACTAATATGGTAGGTCTCTGAATATGCATAGGTTTTATTTTATTTATTTATTTTTATTTTTTTGAGATGAGTCTCTGTCACCCAGGCTGAGTGCAGTGTCATGGTCATGGCTCACTGCAGCCTTGACCTCCCAGGCTCAAGCAAGCCTTGCACCTCAGTCTCCCAATTAGCTGGGACTATAGGCACATGCCATCATGCCCAGCTAATTTTTTATTTTTTGTAGAGATGAGGTTTCACTATGTTGCCCAGGCTGATCTCAAATTCCTGGATGCAAGCGATCCTCCCACCTTGGCCTCCCAAAGTGCTGGGATTACAGGCATGAACCACTGCATACGGTTTTATTTTTTATCCTGTGAACCACATGTATCTTACTCAAGGCTTTCAGAATAGTTACTAGTTTTTGATACTCCTTAACATGACTTCATCCATATAATAAATAAATGTGACATTCTTTGGAATAACCAGATAGTCTAAGTCCCTTCAGACTCTATGATGATAGAGGATAGAAGAATTAACATAGCCCTGGCACAAGATCACAAATATACTTTGTTGTCCACCCTATGTGAATATGGACTGCTTCTTGTCATCCTTCTTGACAGGGATGGAAAATAACTTATTTGCCGTATCAAAGGCTGCATATCATATGCTTGATGCTGTGTTAATCTTCTCTAGCAAAGATATCACACCTGGCACAGCAGTTGCAATTGGGGCTAATATTTGTATGAGTTTACAGTAATGTAAATGTTATGTTCTAGTATCCTTCTAGTTTTAGTAGGGACTAAACCAGTAAATTAATGGGGTATGATGAGGACCACCATCCCTACATCCTTTAGGTCTTTAAGCATTTCATTAATCTCTTCCATTCACTCTAGCATGCGATATTGCTTTCGGTTTACTATTTTCATCATAGGGAAGTGGGGTTGGAGGAAGAGAAGTTTCAGAAGATCACACTTGGTCCTCTTCATTACAGTAGCTCTTATCCCACAGTCCAAGGAACCCTGTGAGCTTTCTGTCAACTACCAAGTACATGCATTTCAATTATTCTTTCAGTTACTGAGGAAATTCCCAAGTGTGGGTCCACGGGCTGAGTGGATGCACTGTGGGCAATCACAGTTGTGGATACACTAAGACCCCATACTCTGACAACAAGACCATGATGACTCTCTGGGTCTCAGATATCAGTGTCAACTTGGGACCCATGTCTCATGGTCCTCAAACTATTTAGGTCATCCTCTTCCCCTAGTATATGATCACTTGAGAAAATGGCCAAGGGCCTTTTGGGAAAATAATGAGAAAATCATCACCATATAAATTTTCTATAAAATTTGAAAGGTCTTATCACCTAGGGACCCAGTTTTTTTTGTTTGTTTGTTTTGTTTTTTGTTTTTTGTTTTCTATCAGTGGGTTCTGAATTTGAAAATTGACTTGAGTCTGGGTATCACATCTTGACTTTTATTGAGATGGCTGTCCTCAGTCCTCAGTCTCTTAATCATCTATCCTTGATTTCTTTGAGTTTATAGATTGAAACACTCTTATTGACTTATAGATTGAAATACTCCTATTGACTGTCCATTTATTTTGTCCCTAGGAATGCCATATTTTGCTAACTATCTCCATAAGTGCGTGATCTCCCTAGTTGCACTCCAACCTCGTTACTCATTACAATAATTATCCTCAGAGTCAGTGAGATTTAGTTACCTAGCTTCTAGGAGACCTCTAGAAATGAGCAACCCAATATCTCCTGAGACAGATTATTCTATTATTACACATCCAATTATGTTGAAATCCTTTCTTGTGCAGCAGAAATATTCTTCCTGGAATTGCTATGCATGTGACACACCTTTAGGTATTTGAAGGTAGCAACCACACAAATCCCCTCCTTTACTTCCCTCACAATGATTAGCTCCACTTGCTTCTAGACTAATCTCCACAGAATCAAGCCTTCATACTCATTAGCTGGGTTAAAGTGCTAATCTTGGGTTATCTGGAGAAGAAAGAGAACACATATGCCCCACTGAGATGAGGGAAAGTTACAATAAAATAGTAACACAAAGAGATAACATGCTTGCAGTGTTTACTATGTACTGGGTCCTGTGTAAAGGACTTTACTCACATTATACTCACAAAAAATTCATTTATGCAAGAAATATTTATTAATCACCTAAATCATTCTAGAAACTGGGGATACAGCAGTAAAGAATACAAAAAAACCTGCCCTTATAGAGCTTACATTCTAGAGGTGGGAAAGAGGCAATAAATAAGATAATTGAGTACTATATATAGTATGTTAGGTGTTGAGTGCTAAAGAAAATAATAAAATGAGGAAAGAGGATAGGAAATGCCAGATGGTTTACAAGGTTCGGTATTGTGTTCAAGAAAGTTCTCACAAAAAGGTAAGTGGAGTGAAGACCTGAAGGAGGTAAAAGAGTGACCTTTGTGGATATCTGGGAAAGACTGTCCCCAGGAGAATGAACAATAAGGGCAAAGACCCTGAGGTAGGTATTATCATCTCCATTTTTACAGATGGGAAAATGACTTGCCCAAGAGCCCATTGCTTGAAGATGGAGCCAGGATTCAAACTCAGGTGTCCTTGATGTTAGAGCTAGTGTACCATACACCTGCCTGGTGATGTAGTGTGAGTGGCATTAGGCAATCTAGAAACACTCTATACTATGGATGATGACACAAAGCCTAGAAGCAGGAAGCAACTTGCTCGGATGAACACGTGTGGATAACGGCTGAGCTGAGACTACAGTGCTGTCATTTCCACTCCACCATCCCTCCTTCCAGAATCCAGGCATTTTTCCTCTGGCTAGAAATATTTCCCAGAAAAGTTAATGGACTTGGGATAACTTTATCAATGTGTTTTGCCAATTGGCATTTTAAAGTCTTCTCATGCCCCAACCGTACTAAATGATGTCTTTGAGCTCTGATTTCTCTCATCGGTAGGTGTGGGTTAGTTATGGAGCGTAGATTACAGAGTTAGACACATCTAAACCTGAAAACAGGCCCCACACTTCTGTAGCTATGTGATCTTGGGTAAGTTATTAAATATCTCTAACTCCCACATCATCCACAGAACAAGGATAGAAATACCTGCCAGGGATTTGGTGGGGATTAGATAAATTAGTACTTGTACAGCACCTCACACAGTGACTGTACAGGGGAGATGCACTAAATGTGTTCGCTGCCTTCTCCCTGTGTAGTTAGTTGTCTTTTTACATGCACAACTCTTGCTTTCTTAATTTATTATAATATTTTGAGAATTCAGAGGTTGTCATATATATATCTAGCTACTCATCACATTTTATGTTATACGGTGATGCACAGTAAATGCTTAAAAGTGATTATTTGATTGCTGGATTAGCGGGGAAGAGAAAGAGAGATTATTGCTTTGGGGCTCTGTTGATGCCACAGTCTTCCAGTTGCAACATCTGTCAATTCACTGCTCACCAGAGTTGTTTTGGCTGATGTGACTGGCCAGCGGGTATCCTTTGCTTCTTCAAAAGTCAGTATGTGTCATTCTGGAAGAGAGGCCACTTTTCAGATAGGGGAAGACATTTCTTCAGTCAAGAGAAGAGGACTTGCTGTCACCACCAGAGCATTCATGCCATCAATAGGTTCTTGCAATTTCCTGGTAAGAAGGCAAAATTCCAGTTTAACTCACAACTTTAACACCCCCTATCCACAGATCTTTCATCAGGACTGCTATCAAAGAGTCAAATTGACCGATTTCAGTTTTTATTTCTTTCGCCCACCCTCTGGCAAGATCTCAATGAGCAGCTAACCAGCTGAAAATAGGAGAAGAAGAAAAAGGCCTGGACCTAGACGATTCAGGAAATGGCTCATCAGCCACCAAAAATTGAAGCCACTTTTCATTCATATAATATGGAAAAAAATCTCCGTGATAAATATTAGGAATAGTTCAATGGAGTCACCTGTTTATAATTTATTTTTAAGAAAAAAAATGTGATTCATTTTTGCAGCAGTTTCTCCTACATTAGCTTGTTTAATCTTCATAACAACTCTATGAAATAGTTATTATTACCCGTGTTTTACAGATGAAGCAACTGATCCTAGTAATATTAAATGACTTGCTCAAGGTTACACAGCTGGTAAGTTGCAAACCCAGGACTTAAATCTGCATCCTCTTAATTTGACCAGTGGTTTTCCCCTTCCCCTTGTTTATCTACCTCCACCTAAAAAAAATCTAATGAGGAACATTCTGTACTGGCCCTATCATAGGTCAACAACAGTTCAGAGGGAGTGTTAGATACCTGTCTCCTTTTTTGTAGCAAATCGTACATAGAACCCAGCTTTAATATAAAAACATTGTCAGAGAAAAAACGTTTTTCAAAAGTTAATAGCGCATCTAAGATTAATTCGTACTTGTTTCTGAATAGCTGAGAAGAGCTCAAAGACATGAAGCATTACTCCTATTCATTACAGAAGGCAAAGGTGCCGGTGCTCTCATTTTATGGCCAGGGATAAAGAAGAGGGAAAGGGAATGTATAACAAAGTTGAAAAAACAGCCAGTACTTCTAATTTCTGAGCTCAAATTTGGCAAAATTCAGCTTGACAAACTAAAAAAATCTATCAATAAATTTCCAAAATATTCATTGTATACATATATGTGAGCAAATATTAGAAGGAAATTATGGAAAATGAGGACTATTGTGTTAGAGTGATAGAATTATAAAGATTTTTTTCTGTTTTCACAAATTTTGCAATGACTTTCTATTATTTTGTGTAAGGAAGATATAAAGCAATAATTATAATTATTTTAGTGGACGCTTTGAAAATATCCATTTGCCCAGGGCTAGGCAATCTCTTTCCACCAAATTCCCAAAATGACAATGGATTGAGTTGACAATAGCTGAAGACAGATATTTTTATGGGTGAGAGGTGCTAATAACATCTTCTCACAATGGTACACAGAATTGGGTCTCGTGAAATTAGTACTCTGCACCTGAACACTGATGGGCTCAACTTTTTCTAGTCCTTCTCAGAATGAACATTGAAGTGGGGTTTGATGTTTTTAACTAAAGTCTTTTAGCATAGATTCTGTAGTAACATTTTCCCTTTTCTTTTTACCTAAAGGGCTTGAAAGATTTTTAAACCAATTATTTCAGTAATATGCCGAATTCACTAACTTTGGAATTTCTCATTTAGTTCAATAGCTTTTATAATTCCTCATTTAGTTTAGAATGCTAGAGCTTGAGTAAGAGAAAACAGTTAATTTTCTTGTCTGCAGATGAAGAAACTGAGGCTGAGAGAATATAGTTCCAAATTTAAAGTAAGTACATAGCATAGCATAGCATGTATCATATTTTCCCAATTATAATTACAGGTACTCCTATAAAATAAGTACACCCGTTACTCTCCTTGATGTCCTTGATTATAATTACATCAGAGGCTGGGCATGGTGGCTCATGCCTGTAATTGCAGTATTTTGAGAGGTCAAAATGGGAGGATCACTTGAGGCCAGGAGTTGGAGTCTAGCCTGATCAACATAGCGAGACCCCATCTCTATTTTATTTTTTGAAAAGATTATTAAAATATTAAAGTAAAAAAAAATATGCATTAGTTCAGTAGAAAGTACTTTAGCCCTTGGTATCAAGGGCCTAAGAGTAAATTTGGACTATAGACTTTTCACATTTAACAGTGAAAGAGGGACACACACTGTATACATATGAACTGACATATGGACAATTTTACTTTCACTTGTTTTCTCACAGGAGAATATTATCCCATGGCTTAAAAATCTTAAATAGAATCTAGGAAATCAAGAAAAAATGAAGCCATGAAAATGAGGAGCACAGATGAGAATTTCCCAGGCTCTGGCATGGACTCTCAGGCACGTTTCCCTGAGTTGCCTTCACTTTCTCAGAAGATGCCTATTTAGTGAGCACCATATTTAGGCAGCACAATCGCATAGAGCTAGAGGACTAGGCTCCAGCCCTGGAGCTGCCAATGATCATCTGTGTGATTTTGAGAAAATCACTTAATACCTCTGGGTCCCCTACCTCATCTACCAAAATAAAGGGTTGGACTAAAGATTGTTTTAAATCATTTGGATTGCATGAAACTGACTCAGGTTATTTTAAGCAGAAAAAGAGTAAATCAGAAGGATATCAGGGAGCACTCAGAATTTTACCTGGATAATTAGTTTTGGGGAAAAGCTAGAACCAGGACAGCTTGGTGAGGGGTATGGGGGTGGGACCTGATGGTAGAAATGTAGTGTGGATGCAAGTCTCATTGGAGTGAACTGCTGCTAAAGTGAATGAGCTTCTAAGATTCTTTGTCCTTGAACCTCAAGTTCCAGATCTTAGGACTTTGGTTAGTTGGCCTAGGGTAAGTTCATGTGACCAAATCTCAACTAGAAGATAGCAGCCAACGTAACTTACAGCCTCACCAAGACAGCACACAGTAGCCAATGAGCAGATATTGGACAGCCAGAAAATGTAGTGTCTTTGGAACTTCCTAGCTCTCTCCTTCCTTCCTCTTTTTCCCCACTTTTCCTCCCCTCTTTTCTTCTTTCTTTCTCTCCTTTCCTTCCTTCCTTCCTTCCTTCCTGCCTTCCTTCCTTCCTTCCTTCCTCCCTTCCTTCCTCCCTCCCTTCCTCCCTCACTTCCTTCCTCTCCGTCTCTCTCTCACCACCCCTACTGTCTCTGATTCTTCTTTAGTGCTCTTACAAATATCAACTGGCATTTATATGATGGGGAGATTACATAAGGGCAAGGTGTTCTCTCCTCTTTTCTATTTTTCCTGCCCTTCCCTTCCTTTTCCTTCCTTCCTTCCTTTCTTTCTTCCTTCCTTCCTTCCTTCCTTCTCTCCTTCCTTCCTCTGTCTCTGTAGTTCTTCTTCAAGACTCTTCCAAATATCAACTGGTTTTATACTATGGGGGGTTTACATTTTAGCACTCAAGGGTGAGCCGTTCTCCCCCAGAAAAATCCCCACTTCTCTCCAGACTCCCAGGAGGATTAGGCTCATGGTGGGAGAAAAAGGGGAGGGCTGCCTTGGCTGCAGCTGGGTACCAGAAAGCCAGAGTGTAACAATGTTTGTAAAGACCAGAGCCAGAGAGCTATGGGAGCATGAGCTTGGAGCAGATGGCTAGGAGAACAGTCCACCAAGGACCACTAGGTCCTGCTCCTAGTCAGAGGGGTTTCCTTTCAGAGTGTTCCCATTAACACGTTTTCTTAGCCTTCACCTAATGGCTGCTGGAATGAGTGGCTTTTTTCCTTTTCCAAACTGTCCTTATCAGTAATGCAACAATAGCTAATTTAATTAGCTGACCTGAATGGCAGCCAGCTTGAGCTAATTTGGTTTTGCTAGTGCTCTCTGGTATATGCAGAACTGATAATCCTACTTCCCTCTAGACACACAGTGGAACTTGGGAGGGGGCAGCGAGAGTGACAGTAGGTCTTCCAAAGCCAATCCTACACCGGTGGGATTTAGCACTTGACCAAAGGCAAATAGTCTTGAGTCAGTAACCCCCAAGGGCCTGTCAACTTTGTCAACTCAAAGAGATAAAATATACAACCAGGAAATTGCAAAGGCAAGGTGCCCAGGATGGGAGTGCTGGGAAAAAACCTTCCCCTTAGCAGAAAGAACACTTGGCCAAAAGATTTGGAGCTCAGCCACTGACTGACCTTCCCAAGTCCCTACACCTCAGTGTCTCAGTTACCAGATGCATCATAATAATCACTGTGAAGAAATGCTTCCTTTGCAGACATGCTGTAGCACAATGTCATGTAGAAGAGAGTGCTTTGACACACAGAAAACTGTGGCAATGAAGAACGCTTTGATAATTAGCCTATCACCAGGAGTATATTTTCTGTTTCTCAAGGGCAGGAACTAAACACCATCCTCTCTGTGTCCCTAGCATCAAATATGAGGCCTCCACACAGTAGGTGCCCTACATGTGCTTGTTGACTGAATAATACAGAAATAGGGGTATGAGGAGATGTGTAGGGATAGTTTAAGGTGCAGGGAGGTCAACACATAATTAAAGAAACATTGAAAAACATAAGCCTTTTCAGGTAAGTGTCTTAACCCTCTCCATCCTTGACAGAAGAGAAAACTGCCACAGAGTCACAATGGTTTATTCAGATTTCCATACATCAAAATAGCTCGTCTATCCAACTGGCACCTCTGCCCACATTCCCCACCCCAAGTTCTTACAGAGTCACTGCCCAACTAAGGTAAAGGAGCACCCCCAGCATAGGCTTTTGTGTTTGTTTTAGGGTTCTTTTCCTTCTTAAGTACTACATTTCAATGGAATACAGATTAGAATGTGCATGTACTCACATGGAATAAAGGTGTGTTGTTAAAATAAGTAGATTTGGAAAAGTTTGGAATAGGAAAGATCTATCTGGTCATATGATCCACTCCCATTACTTTAATATGCCTCGGTATATTGGTATTTGATCAAACACATTTAACCATCATGACTACTGTGTTGACTTACTCCATCCACGCACCCTCAGTGATCCCATCCGCTGCATAACTTCAACGGTATCCTATATGCTGATCTTCAACTCTGACCTCATTCCTGGGCTCAGTTATCTAGAAACACAACTACCTGTTGGAGGTTTCCACCTAGATCTTCTGTTACACATCAAACCCGAGATGACAGAAATTGCCCTCCTCACCTACATTTACAGAATCCTCTGTTTTTAGCGGTTGCTCACATTTACCAAGGCCAGAACCCCAACCTTCCCTTCATGCCTACTTGCAGGTAGCCACTGAGTCCATTGATTTTGCCTTCTAAATATCTTTTGAATCCAGGCCTTTCTCACCACTGAAATTATTTTATTTATCTCTCTCATTCCCTAACCCCCAGCTCCAAGCAAGTGTTTCTCAAAGGCGAATTCTGTGCCAATCAGGCAAATAAATGTTTGTTCACCTGAACTGAATTAAAAATTTTCTCCCTCTGTTCCACTACATTTCAAATCTTTAGTGAATACCAATGACCATACTGAAGACAACCAAAGGTATAGCTGAATTTTCCCATTCTGTTGTAGCAGCTATTCCAATGGGCTCTAAATTGACAGCTAATCCCCAAATTTGGGATGAGTACAGTTTGCTTAGCTGAGACTGTGCAGCCTCAGTGGTGGGCTTACCTTTTGGGTCTGCTCTAAAACCTCAGGCTCATACAAAGAACACTGAAGTTTCTCCCACGCTTCCAGAAAGGTAGATTATGCTCTTGTTGCCATAATTTCTTCTTCAAAGATTCCTTGTCTTTGACTCTCTCATAGTTAACCGTAAAATCAGGTGTGCATTACATTTTATAAATTCAAATTTCCTACATATTCCTATAACACATTTAAAATATTTGGTATTTCTTAATAATAATTGGTGTTCCAATGATAATTTTGGTTTTTTTACCCATTTCTCTAACTTTTACTTAACTACTGTCATGGTCTTCATATCTAGATTTTTTTTTTTCCTATAGCAATTCCCCTAAAACCCTAGGGCTAGTGGGTGATGTCATTGCATATTGAAATGTAGCCAGGTCATAATGGAAATGACAGTCTTGAGCCAGACTGCCTCAGTTCAATTCCTGATTCTACTACCTATCTCAGTTTCATCATCTGTAATAAGGGATTATAATGTGACTGCATACTTTACAGTCTTCTTGCAAATATTAAAAGAGCTAATTCATATGCCACATTAAGTATTCTACTTGGCACAATATAGGCAGGCTATTGTTTTATTAACCTGATATTGAGGATCTAGGAGACATCAAAGGAATTTTGGTGAACAATTTATTTGTATTTAAAAAATTATTTTAATAGCAAAATCAAATGCTTACCATGAATAGAGGCTGTGCTATGCCGTTTACCTATATTATTTCATCTAATCCTCACAGTAACCCTATAATGTAGTTTTAATTATACTCAATTCATGGATGAAAAAAACTAAGCCTCACACAGATTAAGAAACTTGCCATTTGGCACACAGATAACAAATGACAGAACTGAAATTTGAACTCTAAACTGAGTCCAAAGCTAAAATTAAATAAAATGCATATTAAGTACTCAAAGTGTTCATGTCTCTAAATAAAACAAAGAAAAAATGCAACATTGGATGAATCTCAAAATAATTATGTTGAGTGAAAGCAGCCAGACAAGAAAGAGTATACATTGCAGGACTCCACTTATATAAAACTCAAGAAAATGCAAGCTAACTATAGTGAGAGAAAACCTATCAGTGGTTGACTGGGGAGAAGATGAGGCAAGAAGAGGTAGGAAGAATGGATCACAAAGAAGCAAACTTTTGGATGTGATGAATATGTTCATTATCTTGGTTGTGGTGATGATGTCACTGGTGTATACAATGTCAAAACTTACCAAAATGTATACTTCAAATGTACAGTTTGTTATATGTCATTATGATCAGTAAAGTTGAGCATAATATGTTTAATAATGAATAAACACTTGAGCTACTTTTTTTTTTTTTTGAGACAGGGTCTCATTCCGACGCCCAAGTTGGAGTGCAGTGGTGTGATCTCGGCTCACTGCAACCTCTGTCTACTGGGTTCAAGTGATTCTCTTGCCTCAGCCTCCTGAGTAGCTGGGATTACAGGCATGCACCACCATGCCTGGTCAATTTTCATATTTTTAGTAGAGAGGGGGTTTCACCATGTTGGCCAGGCTGGTCTTGAATTCCTGACCTCAAGTGATCTGCTTGCCTCCCAAAGTCCTGGGATTACAGGTGTGAGCCACTGTGCCCAGCCTTGAGCTACTTTTATACCCTCAAAATCTGACATGTTAAACAAAGGGTTTAATCATTATTAAGAATAACGTATCACGTATCAGGAAGATTTGGATTTTGCTTGTTTGGTTTGGGGTTTCCCCCCCCCGACCCATCACTGGGCTATAATCCTCGGGTATAAGGAGGATTTTGATCTGAGTGGACCAACCTGGCTCTCTCACCTCCCCCTTGAACCAGTTGTGTGACTTTTGGCAAGTTACTTGACAAAATTCAGTGTTTCCATCTAAAATGAGAACCTTAAAGGCAAAAACAAAACAAAACAAAACAAAACAAAACAAAACAAAAAAAACTGACTTCACAGGGTTATCACAGAATTAAATGAGATAATGTACATAAAGCCATTATGGAGTATTCAGTACATGATACTTCCTCTATCATTGTTCGCTAGATGTTGTTAAGGTGAAAGAAAGGGCTGAACGAGGCTCTGCGGGGCTGCGATGTCCAGGCTGAGTTAGGTGCATGGCAGGGGGCCGGGAGGAGCAGTAATTGGGTGTAGCCCCAGAGGAAGATGTAACTCTTTTCATCATACAGCTGTGCATCCTAAAAGGTCCCAGTATTTGGGGGCTGTGATAAATCACTGGGTCAGGCTTTCTCTCATTCCCTCTTCCAGATCTCACTCCAGAATGCAAAGAGGAAAACAGCAGCTACAGCTCTAGGGTAAGGGCCTTCTGCTCTTCTACAGAAATTAGTAATGCATTCGGCTTTATTCCACTCTTCTATTACCTTAATGTGCTGACCTGGAGGATAAATGAGATAATAAACACAGAGCACCGAGCACAGTGTCTGGGTCACAGGAGGCGCTCAATAAATGTTAATTCTCTGCCTCCCGCCCACTTATAGATTAGCCCTGACTTCTCAGAAATGCAGATCCCTATGCACTCACCTAAGTCTCCCTTCAATATCCCTGCGTGGGAGCCTTTTTACTACCCTCTTCAAGCTGGCCGGAATCCCTCTCCTCTGCTAATTGTCCCACCGAGAAATGAGGGGAAGAGAATGCAGCAGCAACGAGCCAGGAGGCCCGGCCTCCTAGCAGAGGAGACTGTGCTGTTACCCAGCTTTGTGAATGCGAACCTCATTCATCTTCACAGACACTGCTGCGCCATCCATTTTAAATGACATAGAAGCCGACCCGTTTATCAAGATCAGCATACTACTATATTATTATGATTATTTAGCATTTACATAACACTCTATTTGCAAAGTGCTTAATAATAATTTATTTATTACCTCATCTAACTACTCACTAATGGAAAATTCAAGGGGTTGCTCTGGGTTCACTGACCTCCACTCTGGTGATACCTTAGGCCATTTCCAAATGCCTGCCATAAAATATTTTAATAAAAAACCACTTGGTGTATATGTGTATATATATATACACACACATATATATACCAAATACATATACGTATACATTTATTTTTTGGATTTTGCAACATATCTATTGAGACAATACTATTGAGACATATCTATTGAGACAATATTTTTTTGCTTTACAATGAATAAAAATAAGCATTACTTTTATTATAAAGTCACAAAAATAATCTCTCTCTAGAACTTACATAGAACCAATACAAGATTACGTTCCAGTTCTGGGACTGACATGGAAATCATGCAAATGTGCCCTTCACATGTCCCTTCAAGAAAGGGCTGGTTGCCCAGCTCAGAGGAGTGTGGTTGGCTGACAGCCCCTGCCTGCTAGCTCTCTTAACGTCCACCTCAAGCAGCGACTGAGCCTGATGGTGGCTCAAGGGTTTGGCCACTTTTGCCCAAGGTGGGACTCATCTAAAGGGTGATTTTTGGCCCAGGCATTGTGGCTTGCCCCAGTAATTCCAGTACTTTGGGAAGCTGAGGCAGAGGGATCACTTGAGCCCGGGAGTTTGAGACTAGCCTGGGCAACTGAGACCCTATCTCTACAAAAAATACAATAATTAGCTGGGCATGGTGGCACACACCTGTAAGTCCCAGCTACAAGGGAGGTTGAAGTGGGAGGATCTCTTGAGCCCAAGAGGTCAAGATTGCAGTAAACTATGATCATGCCACTGCACTCTAACCTGGGCAACAGAGTGAGACCCTGTCTCTCAAAAATAATATAAAATAGGCCGGGTGCGGTGGCTCAAGCCTGTAATCCCAGCACTTTGGGAGGCTGAGACGGGCGGATCATGAGGTCAGGAGATCGAGACCATCCTGGCTAACACGTTGAAACCCTGTCTCTACTAAAAAATACAAAAAACTAGCCTGGCGAGGTGGCGGGCGCCTGTAGTCCCAGCTACTCGGGAGGCTGAGGTAGGAGAATGGCGTAAACCCGGGAGGCGGAGCTAGCAGTGAGCTGAGATCCGGCCACTGCACTCCAGCCTGGGCGACAGAGCGAGACTCCGTCTCAATAAATAAATAAATAAATAAATAAATAATAATATAAAATAAATAAAACAATGTAATTTTTGTTCTGGGGCTCACTCACGTCTGTATCCCTGTTCGACAGCTTCCCAGCCCAGTCGTGCTTCCTTTGCTTTTTTCCTTCACAGGTGTAACTCCCTGATAAACTTTGATTTTCCGTCCTAACTTCACGTCAGAGGTCTGGCAGCATGAACTCTACATTAAGCCCTGTCACTAAGGCAAGTGTCTCTGGACTACAGATTTTTCACCAGCACACCGTGGGGAGGCGGCTTTGATTCTTTCAAAATTTGTTGTGTTTCTTCCATTCTATGAATCTATACAGAATGAGACTGCATATGAATTTTATGTCTTTAGTCTACCTGCTAAGGGGTTTTGCAGTGGAGGAAGGTTTTGAGGAAAAAGCTTCTTGCTTTTTCCCCAAATGGGTCCCTCATTTTCCTGCCTACAATGATCTGTAACAATTCCACCTCCAATAAAACGTGCAGTAGGAAGATGATAGTGAGTGTGGATTGATGTGCAAAAATTACACAGTGAAGCCGGGCACAGTGGCTCACGCCTGTAATCCCAGCAATTTGGGAGGCCAAGGCAGGCAGATCACTTGAGGTCAGGAGTTCGAGACCAGCCAGACCAACATGGCGAAAACCCGTCTTTACTAAAAATACAAAAATTAGCCGGGCGTGGTGATGCATGCCTGCATTCTGGCTACTCGGGAGGCTGAGGCATGCGAATCGCTTGAACCCAGGAGGCGAGATTGCAGTGAGCCAAGATCTCGCCACTACACTCCAGTCTGGGTGATGAAGTAAGACTCTGTCTCAAAAACAAAGAGAAACAAACAAAAACATTATACAGTAAGAATGTATGTGCATGTAAAAAATTTATACTTAATCTTACAGAATATACAACAATTCACATAGTTAAATAATACTATAACATACATGATCTAATACACATGCTTACGTAAGATATCTACTAAGACAGAGGATCTCACAGCAAAGAGAAATGGGGAAACGAAGTCCTATTGGCAGATGGGGAAAACAGAACTGCACACTGAGAGGGCCTAATCCCTGGCTATGATGGTCCCCAAGTTCTTATATCAAGTTATATTCTATAGGGTGAATATCAGCTCAAATGAAATACCCCAAGAGAGAATAACTCCTTGAACCATACACACCTCACAATTCTAGAAGATGCAGCCTCCTTATCAGCTGCTCACCTGTGAAGGTCTTTGTTTTCAAGTCAACAATCAGAACAAAAGGTGTACACCCTCTCCTCTCCCTTCATCCCTCTTTTTCTTTTCTTTTCTTTTTTTTTTCTGAATTCCTCAGTACTCTTGGGTCAAATGTATCTCCACAAAATAAACTACTACAAAACTTAATTAGGATTTTTGAAATCAAAAGCTAGTAAAAACGTATTTACTCCTGTAATTTTTTTCAAAGCTGTTATTGTAAGGCTTATGTATAAGGTTGTCATTGGACACCGGCTCCGAGAGTCACATATGTAAATGAAAGTCTATAGTTTGAGGTCACACTTGCTAGAATTTTAAAGTGTGTTCAATAATGCTTTGTGTAAATTTACAGCAGATTGATCTATAATTAACTGGAAAAGACACGTGTGGTGGTTGAGAGAATATCAAGAAAGATATCTCTGGCTTTCCTTTGATGCTGTGCTTAGAGGCCTGGTGAAATAAGGTGTCACCACCAACCCCTACCCCTGCCCCCCATCTCCCAGCTACCAAATAAGAAAACTAAGAAGGCTCAGCAATATTCTTGGGCAAGGGTCGAGACCCAGTTCTTTAAACAAGGGCTTCAGAGCATGTAGTAAGACAAGCTGGGATTTCCAGAGGCCAGCATGAATTGACGAAAAACAAGACATGCCACATTCGCATTATTTACTACTTGGTAAGGGGGCTCAGGGAACAGCAGGGAATTACTACAACTGTGTTTCCTCAAAACAGTGAACAAATGCCCTCTTCTGGTTCTTAGGATAATGGTGAGTAACGTGAAAGTAACATGCTAAACAAAGAGAAGGAATCATATTGAACGAATCAACACTCTCCGCTTGAAGCCCTCAGGTGTTTTTGCCCCTAGGCTCTGATCCTGTCCTCTCCTGATCAAAATATGAATGACTTGGATAAAGGCAGCATGGTAGGGTGGCTATGAACAAGACCTTCAGAGTCAGACAGAGTTGGGTTCAAATCCTGTCTCGACTCCGTACTTGTTGTGTATCCTTGCCTAAGTTACCTAGACTTTCTATGTCAGTTTCCATAAATATAAAGTGAGGATTATAACACATTCTTCGTAGAGCTGGAGTGAAAGTACAATGAAATATTCTGTGTAAAGCCAATGTCTGTTGGAGAAATACTCCAAAAGTGGTAGCTCTTTGCTGCATATTAAACACATTGTCTGCGAGTAATGAGCTAATATGTTAAATGACAAAATCAGGATCCAAAAAGGTCTCACCAGGCTGGACTCAAGGACCAAATCTAATAGGATGGCACTTAAGAAGGATAAATGTAAAAGTACTGCAATTAGATCTGAACAGCAAGCTGCACAAATGCCCAGTGGGGAGACAGGGCTTATCAACAGCACACCTGAAAAAAGCCTTGGAGCATTATATGACTCCTTGCCCATTATAGGCCAATGGTGTGAGGTGGCTGCCAAAAAGCAAATGCAGTCAAATCCAGTCTTAGGCGGCATAAAGGCAAGTGCCTTGTCTGGAACAAAAAGGAAAATAATGCTCAGCTCCTCTGCTTCTCTCTGGGTACCACACTTTAGTAGGGGTGTTGATAACCCATGCTTTTGTTCTGAATACACAGAATCAGGATAGGGAGAAGACATAAACCCCATCAGAGCAAAAAACAGCAGAGGCAAGAGAAGCCCAAGGAAGCTCAGGACATGTGTCTATAAACATTTGTGCATGATGGATTAGATCCCTTGTGATGGAAAATTTCCAGCTCCTTTCTGTTTAAGAAGAGAACAGGGACTATAGATGCGGGTTACAGAAAGGGAGGTTGCTATCCAATATATAAAGAAGATACCTCTAACCATGAATGCTGTCCACACATGGACAGGGAGTGAACTCCCCATCACTGGAATGGTCCAGGCCAAGGCTGCAGGATTGCCTGTGAAGAATTTTGTACAGTGATTACTATGCTCTTAAAGCAGGGCTCAGTCTGTAACCTAAGTGCCCCACAAATCATCTGTTAAAATCTTGTAAGGATATGAATAAGTGCATTTTTCACTGGGGAGAAGGTCCATAGCCTTCTTCAGGTCCTTTATGGGACCTGAAATTCCACCCCAAAAAGGTTCAGATGAACTGAGCTCGAGTATTATTTCTTTCAATATTTGTTGAACACATGTTATCTTCTAGTAGGGGACACAGAGATGAGGAAGAGGCTGTATCCTTGTAAAGGGAACCTTTGAGTTCGGTGTGTTCTTTTAAACAAACAAGTGCACAAAAAAATCCTTATGTGTGCTATGATAGAGAATGGTGTGCAGTAGAGCAGCAAGAAGGAGAGTGGTCCCTTCTTCCTGAGAGCAGGTTCCTTCTAACTCCGAGGTTTGGGACCTCGATGACAAACAAGAGTGGAAGGTTCTTTGGCCACCTTCACCACTCTTTGGGTACAAGTTATCCTCCCAGGCTCCTCACAGGTTCCCAGGGGATGCAGATTTGGCAAAACAGCAGATATCTTGAGAGCCCAAGCAAGGCTCTGGGAAATGCTAATCTCCAGACCAGACCTTTCCTCCAAGACCCCATCCCACCTGTCCATGATGGGGGCAGGGTCACTAGGATGCCCTAAAATGAGGTGCCATGAAATCTGTAGAAAAATGATTTTGATCGGTTCATGAAAACCCAAATCAGCAGCTGCTTGTGCCTGTGTGCATATGCACATTAAACTGTCAACCTGCTTTACATTTATTTTCCCACCATGTAATGCCTGCTTTATTGGGCCAATAAATTGGAGGCAGTAATATATACCCATTAAAATCCTACCTAGCTTCCAAGGCCTGGCTCTTTCCCTACATCCCTCAGAGGTCTCCCCAGTCCCTCGGCCCTCTGAAAGTACTCTATTCTCTGAGCCCCTGCAGCACACACTGTGCGTGCCTCTCATTAAGCACCTGCTGTTTACAATTTTTGTACCCTTACTTAGGTGAATCCTATTGAATACCTTTTTCTAGTTTCAGACTAAACAAGATGTTATGTGACAAGATCATCAACTCTGCAAGGATGGGGAACCTGTCTGATGCTTCTCTGTCTTTGGTTGACTTTTTAATAAGGCAGGGTATGTCATAGGGGCTCAATTAAATAGGATGAAATAATGATTATACAACTAGAGTGTTTTAGGTAATCAGCTTGATCTCGTTGACAGGTGCGAAAAGGGAGTGGGGGTGGGATTTAAGACTCCCGTAGAGGAGTAGATGAGTTTCACACCTCTGATCTGTCCCCGCAACTTTGAGGGAGATGGCGAGTGATGCCCCATGACCTCCCACTGGAGCCCTGTCCAGAGGAACCCTGAACAAGGAAGGATGTGGAAATGTGTCCTTTTGACACTAACAAATGATATATTTGATTTACTTTTAGATTTGTTTGGCTCGAATAATAGAATGTTAGAGCTACAGAAATGTCAGAATTCAAAAGCACAAACTCCTCATGTTAAAGGCGATGAAACTAAAGTCAACAGAGGCCTGGTGCAGTGGCTCACTCCTGTAATCCCAGCACTTTGGGAGGCCAAGGCGGGCAGATCACCTGAGGTCAGGAGTTCAAGACCAGCCTGGCCAACATGTCAAAACCCCGTGTCTACTAAAAGTACAAAAATTAGCTGGGCATGGTGGCACGTGCCTGTAATCCTAGCTACTCGGGAGGCTGAGGCAAGAGAATTGCTTGAACCCAGGAGGCAGAGGTTTTAGTGAGCTAAGATCGTGCCACTGCACTCCAGCCTGGGAGACAGAGAAAGACTTCATCTCTAAATAAATAAATAAAGTCAATAGAGAAAAAGTGATTTTAGAATGAGAATAATTAAAGTTACTTGATCATAGAGCTTGTAAGTAGCAAAAAAGATCAGGGTCTAGGTCTCCTGAGTCCTAAATAAGTGCTCCTCTACTTAAACCCTCCTGAGATTTCCTCCGGTCTTTCTGAGTAGAATTCGTGGCCCCGGCAGTGACCTAAGGGACCTCTTAGTTACTGCACCAGCTGTTCTCCCTCCTGTTCTCTGCTCCAGCCTTGCTGGCTTCCATGCCGTTCCTTGAAATGCCAGGCATGGTCCCACCCCAGGACCTTTGAATGTGCTGTATACTCTGCCTGGATTGCTTCTGCCCCAAATTCCAAGGGGGCCTCACCTCCTTTAGGTCTTATTCAAATGTCACCTTCTTAGTGAGGCCGAACTGACTAAAATTACATGCCCCACTGCCTGCTCTAGCCAAACATTCACCTCTTTCTTCTCTGCTGATTTTTTTCTTTAGCACTTATCCCTAATATTCTACACATTTTATCTATTTATCTTGTTCATGTCCTTTCCTCTAATGTAAAGTGTGCTCTCTGAGGGCAGGGATTACTTGGTCTACTTGAGTTCTCTACCCCTGATGCTTAGAATCCAGCCTGGCTCACAGAAGGTGCTCAGGAAACTCTCATTAAATGAGTGACAGCAGTGCTGGATAGGATGAAACCCACAGCCCAGAAGCTTCAGTGTGAGATTCAGGGATACGTGAACCAATGGCTGGATATGTAGCCATATTTTGTCCTCAGGTCTCTTCTAGAAACCTGCCAGAGCCACGTGGAGCCAAATGTGGGAAGTTAACTTGCCTCACCCTGGCCTGGGAGCTTATCCAGGCTTATTGACTAGCAGAGCAGAAACAGGCAGATGGATCTCTTGGGGTTTTAACTTTGGACTTAGAATTGTGGCCTTCAGGTTTTTCCATGGAGTACAGTCATCGTGAACACCATTGTCACCGTTGCACAGTGTTCTGATGAGATCGGGCATGTTCGGGGTGGTATGGCCATAGACCGTTGCACAGTGTTCTAAATAAACCTTAGTAACTGAATGGACAGTCCTGGGCTGATTGCAGCGTGGCATCACTGAGGTGATGTTTAGGTTTTGTTAAAATAAAAGCTCATTATTAATTCTTGGCAGAGACAGAAAAAACACAATTGAAACTGTCAGAGGTCCATCTGCCAAAGGCTGGGAGAACCCTCCTCTCCTGCCAGCAATGGGCCCTTAACCTGCTTGGAGAACCACTGACTCAGATGAGGAAACAAAGTTCAGGCTCAGGACAATTAGAATCAGTAGCTGCTCTAGATGTGAAATGTGTCGCCATCCCAGAGCCATCTGAATTACAATAGTTATAACTGGCTTTTAGAGGGACTTAAAGAATCTGAACCATATCCCACCAGAGCATTACCTGGTGGAAGACCCCGGGCTCACAGACCACTAGAAACCTCTGTGGACAAGCCCAGATCTTCCATAAAAGCCTCTCATTGAGTCCTCGTCACTGTGTACGTTTAAAGAAAGCGAGAGCTCTTTAGGGACCAGGGAGACAGAGGACAAAGATTTTCTTCATGCTCGTTATCCAAATCCAGGCATTTCCCAAGCCAGAATGGCAGAGGATTCTTTCTTTTGTCTCACCCATCCCTTGAGCCATGCTATTTGCAAATAAACCAGGTTGCAGAGGTCGTGGGAGGCCTTTCTCTCTCTACTTTTCCTGTTCTCCATGTAGGGTCCCTGTAGATGAGGTAACCATCTGGACTCAGGTCCAAACACCAACGCAGAGCGGGGAGAAGTCCCAACAGCTGACCCTTAACTGTCAGCTCCCCCTGCTTCTCCAGGGCCACTAGCTGTCTAGATGCACAGCACGGTCAGAGGTCCTCCAATTCCTTCCTACTGCGTGGAGCTGCACTGAGGGAAGACAGGCTATCTCAGGGCGGACACTGGCTAGAAAAAATGGCCCCCCTCAGAAGTCACCTCTGGCTGTGGCTCAGCTGGAAACCATTAGCCATTTTCTTAGCCTGGTATTGTGCACGGATGGAAATTTAAAGCTAGCAGTGAGCCGCTCTATTCTTTCTCTTTCTCCATATTCTCTTCTTCTTCCCACATGAAATGCTGGGGCCCACCTGAGACCTAACATTTGTCTGTTTTGAGAATAGATGAGTATTTATTAGAATTAAACAGCTGGGAGCTCTGTGATATTTAGACGGGTATTAGGAGGAGTGTATGAAAAGAAGATAATGCTGGGTCTTTTTTTCTGTAAACCAGTCTGGGCTGTTACTGAAGGGATTTGTTGGGTCTCCTGTGAGAGCCAGATACAGTTAATTTCCTGCAAAAGCTGCGGGCTGGGCCGCGCTGATATTGCAGTGTTATTTAGAATAGAAAGGTCAGGCCTGAGATTGAATAATCATTGACAAGAAATCCATGGGGGATATGAAGCAGTTGGTAAGCAGTGACTGAAACCTCGTCTGACTCCTCCCCCGCTTCCCTTTCTTCCTGGGTATCCGGCTGATTCTGCGGTTTACTTATTATTCTTTCTGCAAATGTTTCGTGTACCCTCCAAGCTAATGGGAAAGGTGTATTGAGACAGAGAGGGCAAGTTTTTAGGCCACCATTTGAGATGGGATGTTCAACTTTACAGATTGGAGAGGCCCACTCTGGCTCTGGGCCCGTTTGCCTTGGGCACCTGCACGTGAATTTTCAAATCACAAATGGCAGCTTTCTCCTCAATACCTTGAGGCACTTTGTCCCCAACAGGGCTTTCTTTTTTCTGCATGGTCTCTGAGCTGTAGTCTGTGTAGCCCAATTTTATAGCCTGACCTGAGTGTGAAGCCAAAGGTAGGATGCCGGGAAAGCACAAAAGATGCAACAGCTGCTGTGTGCCGGGCATATGCTGTGTCTTTTGAATATAGTATCTCATGAATCCTGGCATCCCAGAGATTCCCACTCTACTGATGAAGAAGAAGCCTCAGAAGGCTCAGAGAGGTTTGAATAACTTGCTCAAGACCTCCCAGTTCCTAAGCAGCAGAACAAAGATTTAAAACCTAGAGCTTCTCTGGGTACCAGGCTTATGCCCTTTCTCTGTGTCACATTGTCTAATAAATTTTCTAATCTCCACTGTGGACTCTTTTTCTGACGCTGTCCTCCTTCTCTTTAATCCAGTCTCTCTAGAGGGTTTCTTGGAAATCCATGTTTTCAATGAAAGAGTTTCTCTTGCTGAAAACCATCAGTAGCCAGTGTATCAGAAGTCAGGTCCCATAGATTGGGTGGCATAGGGTTCTGTCCAGCTTAGAAAGAGGAGAAATGGGTCAGAGGAATTTCAAGGTCCCTTCTGAATATCAGATGCCATATAATTTATTTTAAAATTAGATTTATTTATTAAAGGTTTAGCCAGGGAATGATTCTTCAAAGCATAGTTATCTGGCTCAATTTGGGAACATTAAAGTAGATGAATAATAAAATAATCAACAACTCATCCATCAGCCACCAATTGTGAATTAGCATCTAGGTCATGGTTACAGTTATTCTTACTGGAGCCAGGTAAGGGTTAGTGCCTACACTTCTGGTTAGAATAAGGGAGCGTCTATAATTGTAAAGTCAGGATCAGCATGATATCTCTGTGAACAGCTCATAAACCAGGTAAGATTATCAATAGGGAATGTCATTCAAGGATGGCTTCTTGGCATAGTGGCTTTGGGTCACAGGTTGTCTGTTGCTGTGCTATGTTGTCACCAAGTATTCTGGTATCTGGTGACATTTCCTGTGCTTCCTGTGACTCTATGGCTGGGTAACATGGAGAAATCCTAGACAATAGGCTGAGCTGGGACCACAGCCTCTTCTGCAGGTTGCCCACTGGCAGCTGAAGAGCTACAAGCGTGAAGATATCCAGTGTGTGAGTAGATTACTGCATCATCTGCTTCACCCAAGTTTATGTAAGTCCTACTCCTTCACTGAGATGCAATTTGATCATTGCTGCCAAATCAGTTACAGAATAATGAATAAGAATATATTTTTGGCTTTACTGGTTTTAAAACATAGATTTAAAACAATGGTACAAGTTTTTAAGCACCATGATCTGGTGGCTGGTGTATGAACTGGAAACTTAGAGTCCTGAGTTTTATCTCCAGATTGCACACCCCCTTCTCCTGAAAGAATTGAGGTAACTGTATGCCTTGGGTCCATATCCTGAGGCTACAGAAACTGCAGGGACTTATGGCATTGACAGTTTATTTCTTTGAAATGTCTGAGTAGTTTAACGCAGCAAAGATGTCTGCTATTACCCCTTTCCCTATCCTTCCTTGAGCCCCCATTTCCACACTGAGGCAAGAGAACTCTTTCTGTCATTTCACCTGTACCTGGATTCTGGCAGTGTGATGTTTAGGACAACAGATATGTAGAGCAGGAATGTGCACATTCTGGAAAAAAAATGAAGTATGAGGTGGTGTGGCAAAGTAGTCAACAGTTCTGACTCTGAAGCCAAATTCTCAGCTCCTGCGCTTTGTATCTTTGCACCTTTTGGAAAGTGGATGAGCCTCTCTGTGCTTCAGTTTCTTTGTTTGTAATGAATATTATAATAATAGCACCACTTAGAGCTGTTGAGAAACTAATGAGTATATGCAAAACTCGTAGAACTGTGCCTGGTCCATGGTAAGCATGACAACATGCAGACATAACTTTTCCTGCCCACTATGCATCCATACCTTCAAAGCACCTTTTCCATTGTCAAGCACTCTGGCATGCACACAAATTAATTAAGAGGAAATTGGTGGTGATTTCTTATCCAGCTGGTTCAGGTGGAAGCTGCAGGCTCTCAGGATCTGAATCCTAACTTTTCTCTGAATGTGATTCTAGAAGCAAACCTTGAGATGTTCCTTTGAGAATGCCTTAGGGCAACATAAACAGATCCATTCATTATTTGAGAATGCCTTAGGGCAGCATAAACAGATCCATTCATTAAACACACATTTAATGAGAACCAGCTATGAGCCAGATACTTCCTTGGGCAATTTACTCCTTAGTCCCCTTGTCTCAGTTTCATCACCTGCAGAATGGGAATCAGGACACCTGCCCTTTTGCAACCACAGGATTGTTCTGAAGCTCCAGAGGAATGTGTCAGTACACCTTATAAAATGCTAGACAAATCGGTGGTGCCAATATTATAACCATGATGACTGTCACTGTCTGTGGGGTTGTGACCCTGCCATCAGGTGGCAATCCCTCCAGTGCAGAGCAGCACTAGATCAGACGGATGACCTCGGGAACACGAGCTCCATGGCACCATCTGGCATCCTCTTTGCCTTTGATTTATCAATGCAGATCTCTCCCCATGCAACACCATAAAGGCAGGTTGTGTGACACCTTCACTGCCTGGCACAATGTGGAGCAGGGATGATCTTATGCATGCAGGGACAAGGTGCAGAGGCTCACTTCTGCCTTCTGAGCATACGTTTCTTAGGCGGGAAAAGGCCACTGGTACTGCCAACGGGAACTCGGCCATTCTAGCTGCCCTGGGATAGGTTAGGCTGATGCAGGGCAATAGCAGGACAGCCAAGGTCCAGCCAGGTGGAAGATGCTTTTCCAACCCCTCACCCTTCCCTCCCCCAGTTTGCTCTGGTGGCTGCCATCCCTGAAGTTTATAGGTATCATTACCTATGAAAAATCTGTTCCATCTGAAGACAGTTGGGGTTGGGGATGGGTGGCAGATTGCAATTTAATGATCAGATTAAAATATGCTAAAGCAAACAAATAAATAAATAAAAAGCCCAGCAGCCTGGAGCGCCACAATTCATTCTGTGGGCAACAGAGGCTGGGGCTCCAGGGACCAGCTCATAATTCACCCCACAGGCAGGTTTAGTAGCCTGTTACTGTATGACCACAAGGAGAAACAACTCTCCAAGAAAGATTTACACTGAATGGCACTGGAGGCTGAAGGGCTAGGGCCTGGGAGAGGAGCGAGGTGCGGGAAACTAACAGATCCTGGGGTTAATAATGGAGAAAGGATGGATTCTAAACTTACTCCTGCCAGCGACAGTGACCCACACCTTCCCTCCCCTTCCAAGTTTTCTCTGGCCCCTCCACAACTCACCACACTTGAGTCACCCTGCCCGTGGCAATTAAACAAAACTTGATAATACCACTTAGGGTCACTTTTCTATTTCACAGCTTACCAGACTGAGAGCTCATGAGGGAAGAACATGGGAACTATTCCTCTTACTGTCCCTGCTTTTCAAGACAAAGATGCTACTCAGTAAGTAAGTGCTGGGAAGATGAATGAATGAAACCACTATTCTGTCAGAGCTTGTGCTCCTTACTGAGAACTACTCTGTGCAGGTGCTCTGGGGCATGAAAGATGGGTGAAAACATGCTACCTCATGCTGCCCTTCCTTCTCGACCTCCCTGTCTTCCTCATCTTCCTTGGGGACCATTCCTTGCTCTCTCTGATCTGCATTCAGGTACTGGTATCTGCCAGATTCCCTCCTCCAGCACAACCTTTGTACCTATTCTGCCTTCTGCCTAGGACTCTCTTTCTGTCCATACTTAACTAATTTGTCAGTTTATAGCTTGAGAGGCAACTTCTCAAGAAGACATTGTTGACCCCGTTGACAAATTCAATTCTCTTTGCTATAGACTCTCATAGGATCACATATCTTTTTTCATAGTACATATAAGAGTTGCAGATTTACACTTACCTAAGTGAATACTGGACTGATATTAGATACTCACTAGACAGTAAACATCCTGAGAGTAGGAACTAGATATTTTTATTTTTGCTCGTCATCCCTGGCACTCAGAACAATGCCTGGTTCACAGTAGGCTCTCGGGAAACATTTGTTGATTAGTGGAACAATACCTTTCCCTAGCTAGGGACTTTAAGAAATGAACATCACTGAATCCCCACCTCAGCAAGTCCTGTGAATCCACGACCTGTCACCCCTTGCCCTCTGCTAAGTCGTCTGCAATTATTACAACAGATCTCCATGAACCTACAATGTAGAACTGATTAGGGCAGCTCCCTGCCAGGGCCCAGCATGGCTGTGGATTGCTGTTGTGTCTGAAGAAAGAGAAGAAGGGTGAGGAGATCTGAGATAATCATTCATTTCCCCCCTTTGGGGAAACTTTTTTTTGATCACACTCAGCAAATGATGCTCTTGTACCAATAACAAATGTCAAATGCTCTGTCTGGGACTTGGGGAAGACAGAACATTAGCAAAAGAGGAGCAATTCAATGAAAAGGACAGAATTTCTGTTTAAGGACTGGAAAGTCAAGTAACAAATGTCACTAGAGACTCCAGGGAGACAGCTTTGCATCAACAACCAACACGACAGAAAAAAAAATAAATACATCCACAACTACTTTTAATCATCTTGCACTCCCTGCTTCCTGGAATCTTCCACAGGGTCTCCCTTGCTCACTTTCACAAGATCCTTAGCTCTCAACACTGTAGAATCTATTGGCAACGGTGTTGGCTGGAAGTAGCCAAGCGGAGCCGTGGGAGCAGCAGATGAAGCCCTATACTATGACACATTAAACAGCATTGCAAATAAGAACACCGTATCTCCAGCCCATGATGGTTTGGCTTCCGGTAAATCTCTGTGCACGTATTAATCTGACAACTATGAACCAAATGTGGGGGCAGTTGTTCAGTCTTCTCCTATATGAGATGGTAATTGGGATAACATCTTACTTTACTCCCACTTACTATCAATGTTTGAACTAAGCTGAAATCGAAGTGTTCTTGGTTCGGAAGAGAGCCAGAAAGGTAAATGAGTAATTGCAACACAATAGGATGAGTGCCACAAGAGAGGGATAAATAGGGTGCCGTGGAAGCAATAATCCTTGGGGGGAACTTGGGAATGGGTGGCATTGGCACTGAGCCTTGAAACCCGGGAAGGTGTTCTAGCAGGAAGACAGTCATTCCAGGCAGGAGAACTGTGTGTGCAAAGGAAGGTCTAATGAAGGCAAATGAACTTTGCTTAGTCCAGGATTTTCTCTGGGTCCTCACACCATCAACTTCTCCCCCAAATACTGCAATTGCCTCCTCACTGGTTTTCCTGTTTCCAAACCTTCTTCCCTGTGGTCTATTCACAGCACTGCTGCCAGAGTCACACTCTTAAAACTTAAGTCATATCACGATACTCCTCTATCCCAAACATTCCAAGACCTTCAGGTTCACTCAAAAGAATAGCCAACATTGTTACTAGACCCTACAAGAGGCCCTGTGTAATCTGCCCCTCCCTTTCACCATTAATTTTCTGACCACATTATCTGATAGTCTTCCCCTCACTTTCTCTGATCCATCCACCTTGGGCTCCTTCCAATTCCTCAAACTTACCACATGTGTTCCTGCCCCAGGGCCTTTGCATTAGCTGTTCTCTGTCTGGAATACTCTTCTCAGATAACCTAATGGCTTACTCCGTTACGCCTTCTGCAGCTTGCTCAAAATCGCCTTTTCGGTCAATCCCCTGGACCACCCTATTTTGATTTACTCCAAAACTTCTACCATCCTTTCTTACCTCTTTCCCTTAGCACTTGTGACTTCTAACACACCATTTAGTTTACTCATTTATTTTGTTTATTGTTGGTTTCCTCTTCTGCTGGCACCTAAGATCCCTGACAACAGACAATTTGGTCAAAGTTGTTTCCTTATTACCTAGTTTAGTGCCTGGCACACGGTGGAGTGGTGGGGAGGTATTTTTTCAATATTTGCTAAGTGAAGGAATAAATAAATGGATTGTTTAAAATAACGATATGTTCTAACCAAACACTGGCAGGAATATTCAGGTTTGGTAGACAACCCAGGTCATCATCTCAAGAAGAATTCGGATCTTTAAATAAATCACAAACTTGATATTTAGAAGTGAGGTAAGCAGCGCTGCTCTTAAAACTGCAAGGGCACGCCACGGAAGTTTGTCCTCATACCTGCTGTGTCATCACCCTGAGGCCTCGTTCTCTATTAGTGCCCCCTTTTTTAACTTCTTACTCCCGAGATGCTAAGATCTCCCTTTAGGGAGAAAGGAGGCAACATGTTTCTCATGCCTTACATGCCTTACGTGAATGGCTTCAATCTCTCCCGCTCTTCCCTCCTCTCTTTTAACATTTCTCCTTTAAAATCTTATTCTCTTCTCTGTATTCCCTTTCCTCTTTTTTGTTCCTTCAATGCTTCTCTCCTCTTTTGCCCTTTCCACCTCCTCCTACATGCTACTCCTCTATCCCAAACCTCACACCCCTTCTCTCTGTATTTTCCTGTCTTTTCCCCATCTGCGCTCTCCTTCACTGTTTTATTCCCTTTCTCCCTCTTCTTTTTTGCCTTCATTCCTTCCTCCCTCTCTTGTCTGAGCAAGTACTAAGTGTGTTATGAGGTGCTTTGTTCTGTGTGTGAGGGAGATCTGATCCTTGAGTTCTAACAATTTATATGAGAAGCCAAGATATTGAAAGACAATTCAAGGCAGGACCAAAGACACACTAGAGGAGCTCAGTGGAGAGGCGGATAACTTCAGGAAGGAGAAAGGCTTCATAGAAGACATGGACACCTGCTTGAGGAAGGAGTATGTGAGTGGGTCTGAGTGTGTTAGGGACCATCATTCTAGGTGGCTGACATCATGGCATCATAAGCAAAGGTAAAAAGGCAAAAAGAAATAAATAAATTTGGAATTTCTAAGGATGCTATAAGAAGACCAGTCTGGCTGGTGCCAACAATTTTTACTTGAGCCTAGTAAAAAGGAGAAAAGATTAATAAAGTTGCCTCAGAATTCAGAATATTCATTTTCTATCATTTTAACAGTATTTATTTTCCCCTACAGAGAAACCTAAATCTACATACATTTTTTAAAGAGAGCAATTGCTAACTCATCTTAGTGATCATACACTAGTGTATTGCCAGCATTCAGCTGCCAATAAGTATTGATTGAATAGTTTGGAATTATATACCTGCATGACTTGGGGGACGGTGAAGTAACTATAATCCAGACTTGAAAAAGTTTTAAATCAACATCACCATTGCTTCTAGGTGTGAGGGATTCCTGCCTAGCATCCTACCACCTCTCCTTGAAGCTAGATGATTTGAAATAATTGGGTCATAACATTTCTTGAGCAGCTTTCTTGGGCTTCCTATAGTTCCATCCCTTGATGGGATTAGCTCCAAGTCATCCAATTGTAAGAACTTTTAAAATTTTAATCCACATCTGTTCCCATAAGCCCAGTCTAATTCTATTTCTTCCTGACTTTGTTAATGGACATCATAATTTTAAATTCTTGTCCAAGCTTGTAAATTGGTGAATACAGTTGTATTCCTGACCAAGGACCCAGAGATTTGGGTTGTGTTTTGTTTAATCTTACATCATACTGAGCCAGCATTTCTAGTGGCAGTCCTAGCAGAAGATTTGCCTGGGTTACAGAGCAGTGCCTGGCACATAGGAGGTGGCCAGCACACGCTTGCTTGTTGAAGAAATGCAAAGCTGGTTTACAGATAGCTTGTCAATGTTCATGATGTCCCAAGTAACAACCCCAGCAAGAGGGGCCAAGAGGACTCACAAACTTTTCGGCAGAGATTTTTCTATTTGCATAGACAGGGTATTGGCAATGCATAGAAAGTTCCAAAGAGGGAGTCTAGACAATCTGAATAAAGCAGTGATGTGCAGAGAGCTAGGACTGCAGACCTACGAGTGAAAGAGCTGGTTTTATGTCACTGAAGGTCAAGATGCAGTGACTTGACTGGAATAAACTTGAGTGCAGAGGATAAATGGTTAATGCAGTTGATGCAGTCACAGTCTCTTGTTCTCTGGAACCAAATGCAGAGGGCCCTGTTTGAGCTCCTGGTCCATATGGCTATGCAGGAATTCAGGGCTCTCCAGGGGCCACTGGTCTATCCCCATAGATGTATCTGGAGAATGATCCAGGCCAGTCTGTACAGAAGGCCCTTTTACTTAGATTTGAGGTAAGAGATGGGAGCTTGCTCCATTCTCTAAGAAAGTTTACCAGAGCCCTGCATTTGGGGAACAACCAGGTATCCCTTCTGTCATTAATAAAAATGATTTCTTGATTTCATTCAGCTATTGCTCCTTGTATTGATTGGTAAGAAGCTGGAAACCCCTAGCCTTAAGCAGAGGTTAGGTCAGTCTGGCAGACTTGCAAATAACCCAAAGACTAGCATTAGAAGATTTTACACATTCAAGTATTTTATACTTCCTTTCTCCCTAAAGTAGAATCTTGAGCACTTTGGTCATCAGAAACCTAGAAAAAAAGCACTTGGAGAGAACAAGAATTCAAAGAAAGTAAATGGCATATATGAAGACAAACTTCAATAACAGCATAGTTTTGTCCAAGACCAACTTTGCCTACTTCCCTTTTAAGCACCAAGTTTGTGATTTGTTTGAAGAATTGTAAATTTTCTTAAGACGAGATTCTGGGATGTCTAGCAGGCCTGAATATCTCTTCCACTGTTTGCTTTGCAATTCTTCATTTATTTATTCATTTGGGCCTTTAGATTGTCTGTACTAGGCATAAGTGGGTCACACTGCACAGTCACCCCAAATTCTCCCTTCCCCTTTCTTTAATTGAAATACAAGATCCATAAAGGAAACATTAGTGGGGCTTGAGACCCCTACTACAGAATTGCAAGATGGCTGTCATGAGAGTTGTGGTTTCAGAAACTCAGATTTGAAGTCAGCCACAGTGTGTGTGTGTGTGCGTGTGTGCGCGCGCGCGTGTGTGTACGTGCGCTGGCTCTGGGGGTGGTGACAGAGCATTTTATCAGTGAACTGACACAAAGGAATGAGGCCCTTGTTTATTGGAGGTGTTCATCTACTCTTGGGTTGAGGTACAGAAATATTTTAGTGACATTTTTACAAACCCGAGGCTAAAAAAGACATTTACAAGGCACATACTTGGACTCTTTGTCCCTAGGAATCAGGTTCGCTCAGATTTTCTAGGAGAAATGGAATCAGTATCTTTCTTTTTAAGTTTGTAATTTTTGTAAACAAAATAGGAGCAGTGGAAAAGTGAATGAGAAATGATGGCAAGCACACCCACTGAGCTGGGAGATGACAAGAAGTTTTTCAGGAAGAGTAAGATCTTAGCAGCCAGGCTAGCTTGATATAAAAGAAAGAAAATGTACCCATAGCTAACAGTTTTTTATAATGGAACTAGGAAACAGGACAATATTTTAATTATTCTTCGTTCAGGTTTGAAGATGCACCCAGAGAGATATAGTAGAGAAATCACACTAATAACAAACACATGTTTAGCATTTACTGCGTGTCAGGCATTGTTCTAAGTGCTTTACATATATTCACTCATTTAATCCTCTCAGTAATTCTGTGAAGTAGATACTAGAATTGTCTTCATTTTATTGATGAGGAAACTGAGGCACAGAGACATTAAACAACATACCCAAGGTCACATGGCTGGTAATTAGTTACAGTAAAATGGGAAATTTGGTCTTTGTCTCCAGTTCCTGGTACAGAACAACTGAAACCTTTGGAATTTCCTCAGTGATAAGGGTGATAGGAGAGTCTTTTGTTCTAATGAGGTGACTCTGGGCAGGCCACTAGATAGCTTAAGTATGGGGGCTGGTCACCAGAAAGACCAAGACTTGATTAAAAGGTTAGAACTTTCAGCCCCACCCCACAATTCCTGGGTAAGAGGCTATAGCATGGCTCACCAATGCCTTTGGGCAATGATTTAGTCAATCATGTGTATGTAATGAAATCTACATGAGATCCCTAAACAATGGGTTTCAGGGAGCTTCTGAGTTAGTGAATGCATCCACATGCCAGGAGGGTGGCACACCCCAACTCCATGGGGTCAGAGGCTCCTGTGCTTAGGACCCTTCCAGACCTCTCGCTATGTGCCTCTCTGTTTGGCTGTTTATTTGCATCCTTTATAATAAACTGCTAAATGGAAGCAAAGTGGCTTCTTGAGTCCTGTGAGCCATTCCAGCAAATTATTGAATTTGAGGAGGGAGTCATGAGACCTCCCAATTTTTAGCCAGTCATCAGAAGTATGAGTGACACAATACTTGTGGTTGGTGTCTGAAGTGAGGGCAGACTTGTGAGACTGAGCCCTTAAACCTTAGGAGTCCGACGCTAACTCTGGGTAGTTGGTATCAGAACTGAGTTAGATTGTAGGACACCTAGTTGGTTTTCGGGAACTGGAAGAGAACTTCTCATCTGTTGTCAGAGTGGCGTCAGGAAGAACCTAGCAGTAGCAGAGCTGGGATTCAAGTATGTGTGGTCTTGCTTTTAGGATCTCAGTGAGTAAACCAACGTGTTCCTCAATACCAAAGGATCCAGAAAGCACCCACAGCAGCAGATAGGGGACCAGTTATGGAAGCAATTGGAAATATTCTCACCGGTGACTCAGAAGGCTTAACTAGGTGGGAACAGAAAAGGTAGACACATTTGAAAGGGGAGAATCAAGAAGATCAGAGGAAAATACTTCAAGGATTATTAGAAATAGACCTGCCACGTGTTCTGAAGGTGTAGCGCAGGAAATGGGCTCTAAGGGAGGGCTCTTGGGAGGGCGGAAACACACTGCAGCCACGTGATGGCTGAGCCTGGGCGTGTGCTCCTGGGAAGACTCGCCTGTGAAGCATTACTCAACCCAAGGAATTAAAGCTGAACAGTGGAAGCTTTGGACAGATCTGGAGATATCGAAAAAAAACTAAAAATATAATTCAGAAAAGTATATTAGGAAAACAAATGTCTGTGCCCAAAAGCAGAGAGTGAGCCCTATGCAAGACAGAGAAGGGATGGAACCAGGAAAAGGAGCAGGCGACAACACTTTAAACTTTGCAGGCTCTGCTGAAAAGGAGTTGAGGAACACTAGGAGAGACACATCAGGGGTGAATCTCAAGGGGAGGGCAGAAAGGAATGTTTCTGCTAATATTGAAGCAGCAACAGTTTTCAAGGCCTGGAACTCCAAGGCGGAGGGAAGGGGAGGCTTTGTGGGGAGTGGTGCCCAGGGAAGAAGCCCTGCCCTCTGCACCAACAATAGCCTGCTTCAGGATTTGAGCTTGACTCCAAATGAGACAAAGGAAAAGCCCAGAGAAGGTCATGGGCTGGAGGAATTCCAGAGAAGGAAGCAGCAGAGGTCACAGTGGTACAGGGATAAACATATCTGGGATTAGGGATGCAGGGTTTAAACGGAAATGGAAATCGAGATAAATCTTAAATATGTATATGAATACCAAGGGGGAGGCAGGAGCCTCAAGTGAGCCTGTGGACTGGAGAGGACCCATTTTACATTTTTGAATTTTTCACAAAGACATGAATATTTCAAAGGTCATTCTCAGAGAAAGGAGGCAGAATGCATAGATTGGATTGTTTCCCTCAGGATATAGGAAGCAGAGTGCAAAATTAACCTCTTGTTGGTGGCTGTTTTTCAACATTACATTTGATAGTACTCAACTGGCATTGTAAAGACTGAAATAAAAATTGTATTTTTGATTTTTCACGTGCTCTCTGTCTTTCCTGCTTCCTCACCAAGTTTTCAAATCTCTTCTATGGTCATTCATTACCACCGGTCATGTTCTATGCTCTGGGCTCTGGAAACCTAACTGTGCTGTAGGAGTCTGAGCTTTGCTGTGTTTTCTAAATTCTGTGGGTCAGGCCAACACTGGGATATGGTTCAAATGCCTACTAAGTGACTTTCTAGAAAAAAAAGAAAGGGATACTAGAAAGATTCAAGGTTGGATTAATTGAATTTTGGAGGGGGCAGACGGTTATCCTCATTTCAGTAGAAGAGGCCCGCTGCTGTTATAGAAGGAAGGCCTTCAACTTTACTTCTGGCAACGGAGTGAGGGTGTACTGGCTGGGAATGAGCACACTAGGAGGAAATTGGAGACTGTGGAGTTGTAGACTAATATTTCTTTGAATTTTAATTTAAAAGAGAGAAAGCCAGGCATGGTGGCTCACGCCTGTAATCCTAGCACTTTGGGAGGCCAATGTAGGCAGATTGCTTGAGCCCAGGAGTTCGAGACCAGCTTGAGCAACACGGAAAGACCTCAGCTCTACAGAAAATACAAACATTATCCGGGTGTGATGGTGCATGCCTGAAGTCCCAGCTACCTGGGTAGCTGAGGTGGGAGAATCATTTGAACTCAGGGAGGTCGAGACTGAAATGAGTCATGTTCATGCCACCTCACTCCAGCCTGATGAAACAGCAAGACCATGTCTAAAAAAAAAAAAAAAAAAAGAGAGAGAGAGAGGAGTATTTTGTTTTGAACTTCAACTTCTGTCTGAATATTAGAATGAGAGATTTGTATTCAAATGTATGTGATCACTTGGGGCCTTTTATGCTATCACAAAGTGCGTGTTAACTCTCGTGAGCTATGTCGTGTGACTGGGCATTGTGGGAGAGAGTGAATTTTGGCTGAGGGTACAGAAGAACCTGGATATTAATGAACGTACCACTCTGATCTATCCAGAAGCATCCAGAAATAAGAGCTGCATTGTCTTTTTCATGGGTCCTGGGAGGATACACAAGGACAATGATTCTCCAACGAATGTGGCCCTGGGCAATGCCACTGCTATAACCCTTTACAACCTTCCTTACCTCACCTCTACAATGCCCAAGGTGACCTCAGAAGTCTGCCTAAGGCTGGAAGCCATAGGTTGAATCACACTGGCCTCGGTGGTCAGCAAAACCACTTACTTCTTTGTACACTATAGTAGCTTTTATGCAGGAACGAGAGGGAACTCCCCAAAGCAAAGCATCATTCCTGATTCAGGGATTCAGATTAAAACAACCTCTTTGAACTCACCCACTGCATGTTTTATAAGACTAGGTTCTTGTGCCTCTCTCCACACTAGGTGTTTCCAGAAGGAAGGCATACGAAATGGTGGTCAGTAAAATTGACATTTGGTTGCATGTTTTTTAAAAAAAATGTTTTTTAATTTAAAAGTCTTATCAAAGTAAGTAGTGGGAGTGGAGAAGGAATAAAGTAATCTGTAACTGGTTGTAATCAATTAGTTGCAAACACTACTGCACTTGGACCAGTCATGTCTCTTTTTAAAATGGGGATTTGGCCAGGCGTGGTGGCTCATGTGTATAATCCCAGTACTTTGGGAGACCAAGGCGGGAGGATCACTTGAGGCCAGAAGTTCGAGACCAGCCTGGCCAACATGGTGAGACCTCATCTCTACTATAATTACAAAAATTAGTTGGGCATGGTGGTGCATGCCTGTAATCCCAGCTACTAGGGAAGCTGAGGCAGGAGAATCACTTGAACCTGGGAGGTGGAGGTTGCAGTGAGCAGAGATCACATGAGACTCTGTCTCAAAATAAATAAATAAATAAATAAATAAAAATAAATAAATAAAATGGGGATTTGGTGGAAGTCTAGTCTATAAGGACAGCCATGTACAAATCTATGGTTTGGGAGAAGGGGCGAGCATATGAGATTTTGTGATTTTTAAGGGGTTAGACCCACACTTTACCATACTCTCTAAGATGACTGCTGGCTGCCAGAGTTGATTCTTCCAGCTAGCGGTAAACATATCGGTGTGACCCAAAGATGGGAACAAGGTGGCCCTAACATACTGCAGCTCTCCCTTCCTAATGACCGTAGGCTTGGTGCTAAGGCAAGCTAGAAAACAACATTTGGAGAATGTTGGAAAAAAGGGGTTGTTTACCTCGCATTCTTACATTTCCATAGAGGTGGAGACTTTTGTTTCCTCTACTTTGAGCGGGCAATATTGGATTGCACATCTCTGGCCCCTGTTAAATCCCTCTCTTGATCTTTGTGAAAAGTAATCAAGCCAAGTGTGGAATGCTGACATGGAAATGTCTCTACTGAAAGTGTGTCTAATCAATGAAACAGCTATATATGGACTTGTCTTTTGCTCTTCCTTATCCCATCACTAGGTGTGATGGAGATGGTCAGTTGTCTACAAAGTTACTGTGTGCAGCTATTCCCAGGAAGTGGCTGCCTAGCCAGGGACTACTTTTCTAATCCCCATGCCTACCCCTAACCCTTGCATTTAGGAATATGAATGGAAGGGAAGTCTTGGTCAAGGCTTTCAAGAAGTGGGTGGGCCTTCTTCACACCCTTTCCCTTCTGTGGGCTAGATATGAAAAGCTACAGATCCTTGGAGGACAGATGAGCCACAAAGTAGAAGCAGCTAGATCCCCGAATTACTTCAAGGAGAGGAAATGACCAGGGACATTTGCCTTGGGCTATACCGTAAGTGAGAAATAGCTTGTATTGCATTTGAGGCAGTATACATTTTTGGTCTATTTGTTATATCTATTTAGTACCACTCTAAGTAATACACTAGGTGGGTGAGTTAGACCCTAATTTTCCATGCAATTGGAAAAGGAAGTAATCGGAGCCTGCTTGCTCCCATAAGTATATTCCAATGTTTAGATTTGACGAGAGAACACGAGTCCTCCATTTTGGCTTCTGGTGACGCTCAAATCTCACCAACTCAACATTAGCAGATAGCTGTAAACTTTGGAGGCCAGTAGGCACTTAGCTTGTCCATTAATAAAAATGATAATTTGATTCCCACAGGCTGGGGATGCTTTGATCTTGTTTCTATCATTTAGAATTGTGACTGGGATAAGTGATTGTTACCTCAGCTTTCAACACATACTCGTCTCATACAGGATCTGGACAGAGCCTCATAGGAGAGTTACAGCATGAAAATGAGAATGTAATGCATGTGATGGCCCTAGAATAACATGTCAAAAGCCAGACAAGGAGTTCCATCCCACTCTATGGATGGGAAGACGGTGTTAAAGACTTGGGCACAGACTTAGGTGCGGAGGCCTGGTGTTCCAGCTAGAACACTGGGGACACCACATTCTGTAACACATCAAAACCTCAAAGGTCAGGGGTTCAATATGAGTGCAGACTATTGGAAGAGATGCTTCTTTGGGATGGCAGGCATAACAGATGGTAGAGATGCACATCTGTTGGGAGTAACATCTATCACACTCCTGAGAGCCTACAACTGAGTATTAGTTGTAACCTAGATTCCTTCCCCTGAAACATCTCTTGGGAACCACAATTTTCCTTATGACCAGATTATAGCAGACAAAGAGAAGAAAAGGAGAATCACTGGGCAAACAGCCATGACTTAGGAACTTAGAATTTATTATGGACAATACTCCTGGAATTTCTTTGAACTGGTACTTGGTGGATGGCTGCCAGTTGCAAGCAGACAAGATGGGGTGCTCTGTCCCTCTGTAATACAGCTATTGTTTACCCACAAATGATCCTTTCTTCCTTCCTTCTGATCTCCTGAGTGAAGAAGGTGGCCCATGAGGTCTCTGCCCCACCACCATGGCATGTAGACATTTCAGTGATTAGGGCAACAGTTTAGACCATCATCTACACTAATGCAGGCCTAGTTTGGGGAAAGAGAAGTTGCCAGCATGTAAGAAAAGAAATGTGCACAAAATACAAGTTTTTTGTTTTTGTTTTTTTTTTTTTTTTGCAACAAAAGAAACTATTTATTTGGAATATGCATTACCAGTACAAATTAGGAGACTGTAAAACCTACACCGTGTTAGTATCATTAGAGAACACAAAAGTTCAGTTGGAATCAAAAGGGACAGAAGCCTGTGCTCTCACAGAAGCAGAAAAGCTTAAACTTTCAAAACCAAAACAGAGCAGAGCTTTGCAGGTTTATACTCTGAATAAGAAGAAAAGGGGAGGGGTAGGGGGAGAATAAAACCAACAACCAAAGGAAAGCATTTCAAAATGAAAATGCCAAAGAAAAGAATAAGAGAGAAAAGGAGAAAAACATTGAATGTTTTATTTATTTTAACAAAAGAAAAAAAAAAGTTTACAAAAAATAAAAGATTCCAGAAAGCTTTGAGCTAGGGATTGAAACCATAAAGGTGATGTGAAAAGCTCATCATGTTGTTATGACTTCAAAAGTACAAGCGCTCGGGTAGGAATATTTCCTGAAGTGTTGCTCCACAATTCTGCATTATTACTTCACTTTTCTTGCTGAAGTTCTGATCACTTTCTGAACATAATTTGTTGAATAATGGATATTTAAAATGAAGTTTTTTCCAGATAATATGGCTTTCTTTTTTCCTCTAATAAAAACATTCCAAATCAAGCCAGTTTTGCAATTTGCTTTAAGCAGCTGCCTAAGTCAGAGGTTACTAAGAGGTGTACTCTGTGAAGTAAACTTAACCTCTTAGCATTAAAACTACAGCATTGAGCCTGGCCCAGTATCTCATCAACTCTTCATCCAAAACCAGGACTCAGCTGGCAGACTGGCCCCAAAGACTGCTTCCTGCATCTAGTTTACTTAGCCAATGGTGCCCATCATACCAGCATCTTCTGCAGGACTCTTCTGGAAGAAAAGGCCTCTGTAGTTGGAAGAGGCCTCATGGAATGTAGTTATTAATTAGGGAGAAAGAAAACAAAGTACTTGGCTGTGACAATCAGAATCAAAAATGGCAAAAACCTTTCCTGATAGCATAAAAAGTTTCCTTGGATTAAATGTTTTGAATTTTTAAAAGGCTAAAAGGAGAAGCATGTCCCTGATTTTATTTTTCTCAGGGACCGCAGGAGTGCCACACTCTCTGGAAATGCAGGTGAGCAACTAGACATCAACATGGGCTTGATCTTTGCTTTTGGCATTAACTGAATTGTGAAGCAAAGTAGAAGAACAAGCTTACTTGTTCTCACTACTCTGCCATGTCGCCTTTTCACATCACCTTGTATACATATTGAAGAAAAACAGCAAGATCATAATCCTGACAATTAAAAAAAGCCCCCCCACCAATAAACAAACCAAAAATAACACAAAACAAAACATTTTTTTTTTTTTGTATTTTTAAGAGCAAGAATAAAGAAAAGAAAAGAATTTACTTCTGGGTCTCAAAGTTAATAAACATAATAATGTGTTAGGTTGTACCTATTATGCTCACTATTCCAACCTTTTTTTTTTTTAGTTTACAAAATGAATTACTGCCACTTTTAAACATTGTGAAACAAGAAATGGATGTGCACAACTCGACACTTTTCTAGCATTCTTGAACTAATTCACAAATGCAAGAAAATAAAAGAAAAATGAGGGAAATGATGAATGTAGGTAGTTTGGTGTTAAAAACTAATGCAGGAATGATGCGCATTGTCACAGAAAGAAGAAGGGAAATTCCCCATCCTGTTTTGCGTGCTATGAGGGTCATTTTTAAAATTTTTATTATAAACACTATTAAATTCAGACCGCTTTTTTGGTTTTTTTTTTCTTTATCTGAATATACAAGAACATTCATTATCAAATGTTCATCATCAATACTACAAAGAACGAGACACAAGTCGCAAGAAACAATGGAAAATGTTAATAAAGCTGAAAGAATTGTTGAGTATTTTTTTGTTTTTTTTTAAAGTTTTTTTTAAATTTGAGTTTCTGTAGTTTCATCTTTTTTGGTATCGAAGTCAGGTTTTTCTGGGCAGAAAAACAAAAAGCAGAAGGAAGGAGAGAGAGAGAGAAAAATGTGTGAGAAAAGGCAACCAGCAAATAAAGAACCACCACCATAGCAAAATAAAACATAAATTGAAAGAAGGTGCCACTTGGCAAATGTACTGCATGGGCGTCAATTCCACGCCAGGGGGAGGGGAGTTAGGGATGAAAAGGAGGAGATAATGAAGAGTTACAAGGTGGGCAAACCCAGGGTCTAGTATCGTTTCTCAGGGGAAATTCGCTGTCGGGGAAAATGGAGCACTCCCATATCTATTAGAAAATGAAGAAATCCTGGGGTGCATCTTGGTATCTGTAGGACTGGCCTAATGTAAATTCCCAGGAAGCTGTGTTTCCAGAGGCATGCTCTTTCCAAACCCATCCTGCTGCTCTCAGTGCTCTCCTGCTTCGCCTAATGTGGACAGATCTCACGGATGCCACGATGGATGTCGGAAGTGATAGTGGCCTTGCAGGGGGTGCCAGGGGGAGGTGCTGGGTGTAGAGAAGACTAAGTGAAGTGCTGGTTGGGGAAAATGCTGTGAAAGGTGATCATCAGTGCAAACTACTGCCCGGAGAGAAACTGCCTGTGCAAATGTAGCACTGCTCTGATATTTTGCATTAACTTAACACGGTAATCATTTCAAGCCATATCTGGAGTCACTCTTCTTGTTTCCAAGAGAACCCTTTCGTCTCTCTTTCGTACTTTGCCCTAAGTCAAGCAAATGTGATTCAACTATGTTCTTGTGTGGGTAGTTTCATTATATTCCTGCCACTAAGATGGAGTTGTCCACTGATTCTAATCACTACGAAGTTGTCACAAAAATGCTCCTTCTAGGCATCTGTTCTGATTAGGGCAGAAGTTAGTAGACACATCCTTTCTAGTGCTTTTTAGTCATCAAGGCATAATCTCATTTTGCTAAATATTTAGTTTTTGCATTTCCTTCAAATACACATTCCCTCAAGTTTCTTCAGAGGCAGCTCCTGCTCCCCTGAGCACACAGAGAGTGTTTGCTACTCATGACTGCAGTGCCATGCAGAATTTCCATGTCCTTGTTAGCTGCCCATTCTCACCCCTCAGGGTCTCATACTTCTCCCTGGAAGCCTCCCAAGCAGTCAATGTGACAGGGACCAAGTATGTACGAGGCAACATATTGGGTTCAAGTGCAAACTAAGTGAACCAGGGCCTATGTTTCTAGTTGGAAAGATTTTCTTTGTCCTAAGAAACCAGACAGACCAAAACCAAGAAGATCAACAAAAACTCTTCTCTTTGTCATCATGGTGATGACGTCAAGGTACTGATATTTACCAGAAGTTACAACAAGAAAATCATTTATTGTCCCTAGATGGCATGAACCCATTTATTTCAGGGACATTACTTCCCCTGACTTCGCATTTACAGATTGGATATGAATAAAATCAACTTCTTCAGTCTCTCAGAAGCCTCTTAGTAAGCCAGGCATAACAGTTCCCATCTCACAGATGAAGAAAATGAGGCACCAAAAGATTTGACCACCTCCCACTTAATCAAGTGATACAGCTGCCACCTTTATATCTTTATAGCTGGTAGGGTTGGCTATGAAGATGGTGAGCTCAGGGTACTCTCGAGAATAGCTTTCATGTACATGCTATTTTCTCATGTATTTTTAGTACATGCTGTGTTCGCAGGGAATAAAACTCACTGTGATGATTTCAATGAAAACATTATCTTCCCTTTCCCCATGATTCTCAGGTCCTCAAAGGAAGCTAGCAAAAGTTCACATGAGCCACGTTCTTATACAACTCTTTCCTCTAGAGCAATAGGTTAGGACCAAGAACATAGTGTGGTATAACATTTTGGAAAATACAGTGTGCCTAATATAAAACAAAAAACGAAACAGAACCAAGTCCATTAAAGACATTGTAAGTACTGTATGTGGCTCCCTGAATGCTCCAGAGGGTGCGAACAAGAGTAGTTTACACTGGAAACCTGGTCTTCCTCAAGATCAGGTCCTGTGTATGCCATTCTGGTAAGTGCACGCTAGTGGGCCTGCAGGTTCTGGAAGCCACAGACACATACTGCTTCTCTCTGTCAGTGACCTTCACTTAGAGTCACTAATTCCCTCTCTCGGGCTCATAAGGTATAGTGCTACGGTTATTAATGTAGGTAATTGTATATGGCATCTTGGGAAAGTGAAGATGTGAGATGGTGCATGTGCCTACATGTGCATGAATGTATGTGTCTATGAAGGCATAGTTGAGGTTGAAGGGTTTCAAGATAAGAACTTTCTACTCCTTACTGATGCATTCATCACCATGCCTAACTCAGGCCCAGTTTTGTAGTAGGTTCTAAATATTGCTTTCTGAGTGTTAAATGGTCTCCAAAGACTGTGCCTCTGAAACTGAGAGCTGTTGATAGCAGGATAAGAAAGACTGTAGGAATTCTCCACCTGCTGTTCCCGTGTCCTTCCCTGCTGCCTGACTTCCTGCCTGGGATCCAACCTAGCGGAGATGAAAATGAAAAACGTGGCACCTTTAGAATCCCAGCTATGACAGTCCCCAGTGAATAGCTGGGGCTGGGAAGGAAGAGGAGGAAAGTGTTCCAATCAGTACTGTCCCCAGGGAGGAAAAGCAAGAGGAAGCAGGGAGGCCTGGAATGAGCAGGGCAATGTGGTGTATTCCTGCTAAGAGGTAGTGAGAATAATAAGAGAAACAGAGAAGGATTGCCTGTGAACATAGGGAGTCAGGGATCCGAGTGAGGTAAATTTGGCTCCTCAAACCACCAGCATGAAAACGTACAAACACTTTTATTATTTTCTTTGTAATTTTTTTCCTCTTTAAATTCATCTAATTGTTGAAAATATCCTTCAGTGATATGAGAGAGGACGGGGACCCCGGGAGTCTAGGACAGAGGCACAGGGGCAGGGAAGATGACGAAAACCAGGCTGACAGCTGGAGGCAGGGAAGGGTGGCTTCTACCCAGAAAAAAAAAAGGGAAGAGAGTATAAAGAAGTGTCCAGATTGGCTGAAATAGCATCCCAAAGAAGAGAAGAGAAGGAGACTCTTATTGTGTTTGCTGATTGCTTCGACCTCCAGTCTGACCGCTTCAGCGTTGGGAGAGAAACCCTCCCTCCTGCCCCTGCCCCAACTGGGGCACAGGGTCAGCCGGGATGCGATTGCTGGGAGATCAGTTGGAGGTATCAGAGTGAACACTGCCAGGGCCTTCTGTAGGGGAGGTCACTGATGAAGGGGTAGTAGCATCCTGCCAACCTCCATTAGCCTAGAAGGGAAAAAGGGAGAGAAGTCAGTCCTCTGAGATTGGGTGGCTGTTTTCAGCAGACAATGACAATGAGGCAACTTGTGTAAAGGACCTACCGCAGTGCCTGACACATAGAGACACTCATCAAATGGGCAACTATTACTGTGAGTGATAATATTCCCCCCACCCTCAAATAAGTTTGGGTTCTCCCAGTGAGCCTCTGGAGACGATGTTAATACCTCCCACTAGTATGATGTGTTTATACTTCTCAAAGACTCTGTAATTAAGTCCCAGCCAGCAGTGAAATAATGACAGCTGTCCTGTAGGTCAAGAGACTCAAGGTTTTGGTTCTGACTCTGGCAACAACTAGCTAATGTCGATGGTAAAGCACCTTCACCTATTTGACCTTAGTCTTCCTTTTTAAAAAACAAGAAGGTTGGCTCAAATGCTTTCTAGGATTCTTTCTGGCTCTGGATGTCCCATATACTTACGGGATTCCAGCTACCTATTCTACACAAGGTTCTACACTAGATGCTCATGGGTATATAATGGTGAGTGAGATGTAGTTCATGTCCTCAAGGAGGGAGATAAGCCCACGAATGAACTATAAATCAAGGCAGAACCTAATAAATGGTAGAGTCCCATTGTTATGAAGTTTCAAATGAAAACAATATCATATTTTGTTGCAACATCAGGAAATACTTCATAGAGGGACCACTCTTTGAGGTGAGTTTTGAAAGGTACAGAGGGTAATTCAGGTGACTGTAGCAGATACAACAATGGTGCCAAGGCCATAAGGACCGGTCAGTGTGAATATATCCAGAGAGGTGGTGAGATGAGAAGGTATAGGCTTGATCTATATTTGGAGATCATTTTTATAAGACTCTAGATCCAGGAGCATCCCAACAATAAAACTGTTAAAACCGTTCTAAAAAAAATCTGTTTAGTAACCATCCCTTTCAAAAAAATTCCAGCACTAAAATAGTTGAAGGATGCTATGCTATAGTGGTTAATTCATGATGCATAATTCATGATTGCTTATATGTTTTAAAGCATTGAAATATAAATGCGCTAAAATGCCTTTCCCCCCTTCAATTACTGTGTTCCTTTGGAGTTCAGGTTGAACAGATCAGGTCTGAGACATCTCTGGTAAAACGATTTCTATTGTACTATCCTCTCATTCTCTGAAAAATCTGGGGGAGATGGGGCAGGTATTATTGTTGCTGTTCGGGAGGGACCACAACCTCAACTCTTGCATACTCCACGGCACCTGGAGAGTGCCTGGCACTTGATAGGTGCTAGAAATGTCCGTTCCCATTTTATTCATAAGAGAGCAGAGGTGCAAGAGAAAACCAGGTGTCCTGGTTCATGACTGAGAACACAGGCCTCGAGACCTTTGAATCAGGCTCCATTTTCTCTGCGCTTTTCATCCACTTGGCTTTCTTTATCATTGGCTCACCCCTAGGATGCTCCAATTTTCCCAGAAAGCCAGGCTTTAAATTCAAAGCAGCTCCCACCAGTTACTTCAGCATCACGGTAGGTTTTGTTCACACCTCACTGAGAAGCAGTTCTGGATACTAAGAGGGCATCCTGAGCAATGCCAAGAACAGTGCTCCCCAGTCGCGGGTCAGCGAATAACTGCTCTCAAGTTCCAACCTCCCATCTCCTAATCCAGTCAAGTCTCTCCTCTTGCTCCTTTCCTCTGTTGGAGGACATTTCCCCTGCTGTTTGTGATAAAGAGATTAGATGGAGAACAGTAAAGAGGAAAAGAATTCTTTCTTTCATAACAGAAAGCTTTTCCAACTTTTGGGGGCAAAGACTCTGTAGTATAACCAGAATCAAGAACAGAATTAATTCAAATTCCTACTGCAAGTCTGTCACGGGGGTGATAATACTGTAGCCTCCCATCCCAATAAGAATATAGATTCTGGTGCCATTTTAGGCTAAGAGTGGCGGCTACGTTTATTTTTCCCAAAGAAGATCCTTGAATGTCATTTTTAAAAATAAAAATAAGATATACTTACTCTATAATATTTGGGAAATAAGAAAGCATAAAAAACAAAATATACAGCATGCACCCATAATTCTACTACTTGGGGAAAATTATTCAGCTTTGATTACACATATAATTACTTTGGTATCTGTTTCTCCTACTCGTTTTTATATGTGAATGTTTACCAGATAGATATTTAGATAGATAGATAAGTAGATAGACAGGTAGATAGGTAGGTAGGTAGGTAGACAGACAGACAGACAGACAGGCAGGCAGGAGTGCATCTGTGGGGGCAGAAGGTAGGGGTTCTACTTTTTAGAGGAAGCATGTCACACTGGGGAATGCAGCAGGTTCCCAAGATAAGAAAATCTGGATTTCCAAAGCACAAAGATATTTGGAAACAAAGTGTTTCAGGAATAAAAATGATTCAGCAGTACAGAAATTTAAGAAAACATGGCAGAAGTTTTTAAGTACAATGTCATGAAGTAGAGTAAAATTCTGGTAAAAAAAGAAAAAAGGCATGTATCTTAGAATCAACCTGGTATAAAATAAGCAGATAAGGAAGCTTTATGAAAGCAGTGAGCATACATGTCATAGAACATGGAACAATGGAGTTCTATTACATTGCTCACAAATCACCACTCTAACTATCATTTAGCCATGCCATAATTCCATTAAGATAACAATAAGTGGCGCAAAAAATGAAGCCATTAGTAAAGAAAATTAGTTCTGTGGTGTTTCATTAAGAAGGAATTGACAAGGCATTCTATATTGCCCAGAAGGTTCTGGGAGACTTCTTGAGTCATCCCAGACCTGAAATAACTCAAACAGTAAAAATTTGATCTCTTTTCTTTAAAAAGTTCTGCTTTTTCAGACCAGTGTGTAAGATGTCAGGGAGTACAGAGAACCCACAGATGGTAGAAACAGGAATTATTTCAAGCTAATATCAAAACCAGCATTATATTATTCTAGTTGACCTAGTGAAGAATATATAAAACCTTCTAGCTAAAAGAAATACATTTTAAAAACCCTCTTTCACTCCCCTTTTTTCCACTCCCCCTCCAACCATAAATATTCACACAGATACACACACACACCCCCTCAGATTTGGTGACTATCCATCCCAGTTTGCCCAGGACTTTCCCATGTTAGTACCTAAAGTCTCAGATCCCAGTAGACCTCTACGGCCTGGGCAAAATGAGACTGAGACCCTGTTCCAGGATATGCCAGCTATGACCTCCCACTTCTCACCAAATTTAGGACATTGTAGCCAATAGGGTTTAAATTAGAGAAACACAAACACTTTTTAGAAGAAGCATGTCACGCTGGGGAATGTGGAAGAATTCTTTTCTCTAGAGGTGCTTTATAGGATGGTATATTATTTGCTGCTGTTACTGCTAAAACCATCATAAGATAGAAACTGCGAGCAAACTCAACTTAACCGGGTTTCCTGTAAATCACTTCGGCTGTTTCAGCTGTATCATTCTAGCTTTAATGTAAGACGTTCAGAGGCTGCACCGTCTTGGGAAACAGCTGACCTCGCTTACTGCCACGTTAACCCTGGGGAGCAATTCCTTCCCTCATCCTCACTGTGGGTGAATATTAAGTAGGAAACTCCGCCTTTGTGTGTTTATTTATCTCTGGGCACAGTAAGAGGAGAGGATGCTTTCATTAACAACCGTGCGGGGGTTGGGGGGTGGAAAATAAGACTTTTATTTTTATTTTTTTCTGCACCTCAGCTTCCCTCTCTACATTCTGCTGCAAACAATTCTTTGTAATGAACACACTCTTGGAAATGCTAATGTCATAAACCATACTGAGGGGTCACAGGGTGGGAGGTAAAATCTGCAAAACCAAAGGTACCCTTTTAATTGCTAAAAACGTTTTAATGGAAGAGTGTCTACATTTGCACTCAGTTTTATATAGGTAATTCTGTGGCCTGTGATGCAACACCTGGGAAGTGTGACCCAACGTAACTTTTCATTCTACCAAGTGAAGCCTAAGCCAGCAGAGCAGGCTCAACCTGGAGCTCACGAAGACAGAAGCTCATAGAATATAAAACTAGGACAAAATACAGTAGGTTCCCAAGATAAGAAAATCTGGATTTCCAAAACACAAAGATATTTGAAAACAAAGTATTTCAGGAATAAAAATGACTATTTACTCTATGGTCTACCCTAAAGAATTTGGCACATAATTTGCTATACATCAAATGTTGCTAGAACTTCATCTAAAAGGTAATGCAAAACATGCCTGTCAGAGGAGGTAGAGGGAGCTAGCTATTGAGCCAAGGATGGGGCAATGGCACATGAGAAAACCCACGTAGTTTCTCCTGACAGGACGCGCGACACAGAATTGCAACCCAAACCCTGCCTTTTCTCTACCACCCTCCTTGAACCACAACGGGGGCCATGGGTAGTAGCCTCTCCCTCCCTATTGTGGATCCAGTACTGCTTTTAGCACAGAGCAGTGGCTGCTGGGCTGAGAACCACCTGCCCCATCTCCTCTTTTTCCCACTCTTCCTCTGCGCTTACCTTAGCAGCACACCGTTGATGCAGAGAATTCATCACCTGATGTGACAGCCCAAGCAAGCCTGGCACTCAGAAACTCTCATTTGCAACCCAGAAATACGCTGAGGTGCCACAAACCGGCTGATGTCAGCACAGAGTGGAGCTAGATCTGCATATGGGCCAGATGCCATTACTAGAGATGCCTTCAGCGTGGGTGAGGAGCTGTACGTGCTCCAGCCCCTCAATCACCCAGTCACTGTTGGGGCCGGCCAGGAAGGAAAACAGAGAGACACGGATGCATCCTCTTTCCCTCTCTATGCAAACACACACAGGGCCACTATATATCAGGGAGACATCAGCTCACATAGTAGAGGTCACATCCTAGATTCATCATTCTTCTATCAAGCTAGAAGAAATATGTCTTCCTGATATGCTTAACACTTTCCCAAGATTACACAGAGAGCACTTTGAAAAGATGCTATTGGAAAGCCCCCTTAGGAATGTCAAAAGATTCAAAATTTCCTGGGGAATTTTACAGTGGAAAACAGATCCAGGTCCGGTCTGGGTATTCTTCCAGTCCTATCTCTAGCTGCCACCAGAGCTATCTTTCAAAAGTGTCATTCTGTGCATGTTATCTCCCTGTTGAAACCTTCAAAGGCTACTCATTGGCCTCAAGATGAGGTTCAATGTCCTCAGCAGGTCCGCAACAGCCTTGATCTTGCTTACTTCCCATATCAACACAAGTATTTACATTCCCATGAATTCCCATGACAGAGCAGCCATCTCATGTCTGCTTCTTCCGCCTGGAATGCCGCGCCCTCACTCCTCCGATTACATCGCACTCACACCTTGGCTGCTTTGTAAGACTGAATTTGAGTATCTTTGCACATCCATCTGTCCCCTGGCCACATTTTTTGTTTCTTCCCCCTGCAGGCCCCCAGTTCTATGTATGTGCCTCTATCACAGCACATGTGCTGCTGTATCGCGTGTGTTCCTTCACATGTCGGTTTCGCCCACCTGACCATAAAAGCAAGGCTGTGGGATTTATCTTTTCCTCCAAAGTGCCCACCACAGTGCCTGACACATCACCGATTTGATCAGTGTTTCTTGGAGAGGCACAGGACGAAGTAAAGAAACACTTAGTGGCACTGGGACATCCATCCCCCAACATGGGCATGGGGAGACATGTGGTATCAGATCCCTGACCTCCATAATTCAGTCCAACTACATGTAAATAGCTGTGTACAAATATTCAAAAGACAGAGCAGAAGCACCGTCAAGTTTCTGGGTAACTTTAATATTCTGAGGCGGTGAACGTGTCTCTTACTAAATTGGCATCAGGGAGATTTGGTGCTTCATAGCTTATCCCAAACAAGCAACGATAATTAATAGTTATACTATTTTGTTTTGCGTTTAGAGAAAGCAATTGAGAAAGACACTGGAACCTGACTGTTGCAGTACCACAGCTTAGCACGCCGTCGTAACAAGGAGTGTTCTCCAGAAAGGCACAAGGAGAAGGGAGACAACCCACACTGCATCTGTATCCCAGTTACCACCCTGAGCACAGTGGGAATTGAAAAATGCAAAACAGACATAGTCTCCTAATGGCCTGTTGTGCCCTTGAGCCCCTGTCTTTTCTCTCTCTGGTGTGAGAGCCATATTCAGATTCAGCTTCCCTCTTAGGATCTAGGAATGACATTGCCGGATAAAATATGGGATGCCCTGTTCTGTTACATTGTAATTTTATAAGTATATCCTGTGCAGTGTTTCCATTTGATAAATCTGGTAACCCTATCTGAGAATAACATGTGTTCTCAGACAGAAGAAATTTTATTCTGGCCTAGTTTGGTATCATAAGTAACTCAGAATCAATTTTGCCACTTGTCTTACTTGGACATTTTGCATCAGTATGTTCATACAGGAACTTCATTCTTGTGGTTGAGACCATCTCTAGCAAGCTTATGCCTAGCTTTGCTTAATTTTCTGCTAAAGCCAATCCTCTGCTTGGATTTCCTCATGCTGCTGGCTCTAGGATTCCTGTCTCCATGGTCCTTTGACTGCTAGAGTATCCTCTCTAATTGCCACCTGCCACTAGGTCAGCCCCTGGTGGCTTCACATCAATGCCACACTACCACACACCTCTCTTGTCTGGCTCCCATCAAGCCTCTTGAACCCTGAGATCTTGTTTATAGGTTTCTATGTTCAGAAAGATTAGCAGTGCAGTCAGCCATTCCTGGTGGAGAATAGAAATCCTTGCTGCAAAGACTTCTGTAGTTTACGCTGCCGCAAAGAAATAATTTTTCATTGTCAAAGTGAGAATTCTTCCTTTACTGTACAGAGAAGTCAAGAGAGGGGATTTTTTGCCTTTGCCTGTCTATCTCCTCTGGTCTCTACAAATTCATATTATCTTTCAAGGCCCAGCTTGAGGGTCACCTCCTTCTTGTAGGTTTCTTCAAGGCACACATCACCCACGTCTCTAGCCTCTAATATCACTGACTTACTGATCCTTCATTTTGACATTTAAAACGACGTGCAACTTTTATTTATCATTTAAAATCTCCAAGTGCACACCATATGTTTTTGGCTGTAATCACTTAGTTTTTAGTTACGTAAATATGTACTCAGTGGCCACTTGTGCTACATACTGTGTATACAGTGGCTGATAAAATAAGCTAAAAAAATCTCGTTTCTGCTCTCAAGGAGTTTACTGTTTTGCAGGAAATAGACATTTGCTATATTATCAAAATAATGTATATAGATTCTAGATGGCAATAAGCACTAGGAGACAGTACAAAAGAGGGACCTCACTTGGGCTTATGGAAAATCAGCCTGAAGGTAAACAGAAAACAGACAAGTCAAGAGTGGGGCAAAGAGAAGCCTTTCCAGAGTCTCCAAGGGATTCAACGAAGGCCAGAAAGAATGGAACAGAGCTGAGCACAGTGGTGAGTGAAGCAAGATAGGACTCGAGAGGAGAGGACTTAGCCATGCTTAGATGTGCAGGCTACATGAAGGGCTTTGATATGTATCTTCAATGAGATGGTAAATCATTCAACAACAAGCCGTTATAGGACTAGGCTCATGTTTGACACAGCAGCTGTTCAGTTAAGCACTTGGTTGAATGGATGGAGAAATGACGCCTTTGAAGCCTTCCCTTGGTGTCTCATTCCTGTGAGTACTGGATGGCTTGGCTGCAGGTGCCCAGCATAACTGCACAGTTATAAGGAATTGTTCTAGGTACATCTCTTGCTCTGGATCACAAATATATAATGGCACATAAATCTAGTGTGAACTCTTAGTCCTACTTCTCAGGAGAGAAAACTAGATCTCAGAACCCAGGATTTGCCAGACTTAGGATCCACTGCCTGCTACTGCTTTTTGGACATTTCAATTTTCAAAAGCTGGAGCTGTGGGACAATATGTGGGCTCCACATGCAGAGCACGGCTACTTGGGATGCTCACGGCTAAAGGCAGGTGACTTGTGCTCTTCAGTTTACCTTTGGGAATCCCTGTGTTGTTCATTAAGATGCTAGAACATAGGAACCACAAGACTGGCCTCAGAAAAGTCCAGGGATTCTAGTATCTCCTGCTACTCAGCAACAGTCCACCTCACCAAATTTGGTTTTGAACAAGACAAGCTCTGCTCCTCCAGGGCTATGCTTCTGAGGCTCTACCATGGGAGGCACCATTTTGCCAGTGAATATGGCTTAACTTACACTGGCAAGGCAGAGTTCTGGTCTAAGACCTAAGAGTAAGATGGTATATCCGATCCATGTTCACACGGTAAGAAAACAAACTCCCTCGTTACAAGTTACTACCTTGAATTTTATCTTGCATGCACCCTAACTGCTAAGGGGTGCTCAGTCACCAACTGGAAGATTCCATCAACTGTAGCGTCATCATAGTGTGCCCTCTTGCCAACATCCTAATGCCACATTATTAAAGTGCGCTTGTATAATACATCAACTCTGAGTTCAAGATCTACTCTGGCTCCTTCTTAGCTTTATTCTTTTCTAATGAATCTGTTGTGAAGATTCAGGATTAATACTGCCATAGAAGGCATCTGATACACGGGGTGGTTTTAGTTGAGCCTCGCCATAACTCACACAGTATAGGAGATAGTGTGCATTTCCAGGTTTTGGATTGAGTTGCTTTCCCATTTCTGTTAAAGGTACAAGTAGGACAGTTAAACATAACGTGTTCATGTCTTACAGACTTAAGGAGTCCTTAGGCTAAATGAACATACAAGAGGCTAAAGCTTGAAGTTTGATTTTATTTAATTTTCCAAAGGCTATCCTGATCTCCTGGCAAAGAAAAGTAAGCTCAGCTTGATTTTAGCTAAACAAAGGTGTCTTAGTGCAGAGAATTCTATTCATATCTGAATAAATAACCTCTACCCTCACAACTGCAAAAACCAAAACACAAACACACTTCCACACATCAACAAACAGTATTCGACAACATACATAATTTCTATATTTATTATATTCACGTAGAGCTGATACACATTTTGAATGTACTCATAGTACCTAAAGAATATAGACAGACACACAGATGCTACTTATGCTAGAAAAGAGTAGCTACGTAAGACAAGGCAGTTATGCTTCCTCATAAAGCTAACCCTAGATAACTCAAGTAAGGGTATTCTTTTTCTTTTTTAAACTCTCAGTATAAATTATCTGATTGGCTGACCATATACAGCCCTGAATTCTTCATTTCATTTTTATAACCTTTGATTTTGCTTTGGCTTTGTTGACAAGGCTATTATTTACTAAGGGTACACACAGAGATTGTATACACATCTTCACAGTGAATGGTGGCTACACATGAAATACACACACAGCCAGTATGTGTGAACCTGCCTTCGTAGGCTAAATCTTGAGGCTATTTACCATCACACAGGAAGCTAAATCCCTTACACTTTTCTGACCATCCAAGAGACAGCAATTACCCCAGATTATCAGACCAACAATGACATGCCGTGTAAAGAGAGACACTGAGCCAACTCCACATCCCAAAGACTGGCATATTCAAGTACACTTAGGACATTAATAGCAATTTACGTGCCATCACTGAGACAAAGCCACAAAGGCTCCGTTGGCAGCCTCTTATTTTGAAGCCTATTATTTGTGGGAGTTACAGGCTATAATCACAACAGAAACTTTCAAAACCCTTATCTTCCGTGACGCACCAAATCTATTTCAGAGCCATAATTGCTATGTCACCAGAGAGTTTGCTGCTTAATGCACTCAAATGCCATTTAGTGTTTGCAGGGTCATTACAGCTAACAGAAGGGTTGGGGGGGATATAGTGGGAAGCAGGCCCGGGCTTGGGGGTGGGGGATGCAGACAGAAAATGTTGACAAGAATGTACAAGAACGGGGTGCTAGTGTCCATTGTGCCAAATCTACTGATGGGAGGATATTGTTGTTTTTAAAATTCTATTTACTGATGAAATGAAAACAAGAGCTTGAAAACAATCTATGTGCTCAAGAATTTTGAATTCACTTGACACCACCCTAGAGATATTCAGGGGATGCTGGGGAACATCCTCTTTTATTCTGAAATTCTCATCCAAGTGAAAGGGGGTTTAATTTTTTGAAATTTTTATTTTTTCCTTTTAAAGAGTCCCAGAATTTCTGCAGTATAAATCTTCCACCTGTACTGTGGACTCAGGAGTCTGCTTTGGCTTTTCTGTACATGTGCTGCTATGGAATAAGATGGGCAGAGCAGATGATGGTGAGATGTCAAAGTTCAACAACCTAGAAGAATGCGTTATCTTACAGATAGTGAAAGAAACAAGGAGACTGATCGAGCATCCAAACTAAAACATCTAGTCACTCAAAATACCATTTTCTTGACCTAAGCGTAGCTAAGGTCATAAGAAAGCTTTTTAAATAGATGTAGCTGGTATCTCGTCAACCTGGCTATAAGCAAGTCAAGGACTTATTTATTTGGCTTAGGGTCATACTAAGCCTAGGGCAGATCTCCCCCCAAACTTTTCACTAACATATCTCTAGGTTCTTTTAGAAAATTCTTGGGCACTATTTTACAACCTGAGATTTTTCATAGATCAGAAAGATAGAAAATGTCAAGCTAGTTCAGATTGTAGGATTAATTAATTAATTTATTTTAAGATCAATATCGGTATCACTTACAGATGTGCCTTCAGTTTTCCTAGGGTAACAAACCAGCTTTCACTCTGAAGAACTTTACACAGAAATAGGATGACACTTGGGGCCTTATTCCATAGGAGTCCTCCTCCACTCAGAAAGAGAATTTCCCCTATTTACTAAATGTTCGCCTAGTGCAGGAGGATTAATATCCTTATTGTGTAAGAGTTCTTAGAAATCAATAAGAAAAGAGATGAACATTTCAAGAATACATACAAAAGGCCAATAAACACATAAAAAATGTTCAATCGCACTAGTAATCCAAGGGATGCAAATTAAAATAAAAACAAGATGCCATTTAATGATTTGATAATTGACAAAGACTGAAAAACAGTTGAGGTTGTGAGGAAATGGAAACTACCAGAAACTGTTAGTGAGAACCATAAATTAATAGAAGTTCCTAGAAGAAAAGTTTACAATACATCACAAAGACTGTAAACTTATGCATGCCCTTTGATCTAGCAATTCCATTTTTAGAGATTTAGCCAAGGAAATAACAGAAAACGTGCATTAAATTTTCTGTACTACAAAGCTTACCACCATGTTATTAATAATAGTAAAAACAAAACAAAACAAAACAAAAGAACCCAAAATCAAAACATAGCTTAAATGTTCTATAGTATAAATTGATTAAACATATTGTGGACTTTCCCTATAACAGTTTCCTATGCAGTTATTTAATGTTATGTTTGAGAAGAATGTTTAATGATATGGAAAATATTCGTAACACATTTTTAGTAATATAGGTAGGTAAAATGAATTGTAACTTTCTTACACCCACATAAAAAAAACACACTTATACATAAAGTGCTAGAAGGCTATGAGCACAAAGTTAACAGTAAATTTTCTACTTGGAATTTTTCTGCATTCCCCAAATTTTCTACATTAAATATTAATTTGCAATCAGAAAAAATTTAAAATTTAAACAAAGTGTCTGAAGAAAAGTCCATATCTAACTTACGTCTTTGTTCTGTGTGGCCAATCTCCAGAGCTCATTAGAGAAGAGCAACCAATGCAATTTGCAGCCAACTACAGGTCTTAGGAAGAAAGGCTGAGGGAACTCAGACTCTTTTCCCCAGAGAAGAGAAAGTCAGCAAGTGATTTCATAACTCTTTTCAAAATACAACAATTACCTGTGAAGAGTGTTAACAGTTGTTTTTTTCCCTTCCATGAAAAATAGGGCTGGCCGGGTGTGGTGGCTCCCATCACTTTGGGAGGCTGAGGTGGGTGGATCACCTGAGGTCCGGAGTTTGAGACCAGCCTGTCCAACATGGTGAAACCCCAACTCTACTAAAAAATACAAAAATTAGGCTGGGCGTGGTGGCTCATGCCTGTAATCCCAGCACTTTGGGAGGCCGAGGCGGGCGGATCACGAGGTCAGGAGATTGAGACCATCCTGGCTAACACAGTGAAACCTCGTCTCTATTAAAAATACGAAAAATTAGCCGGGTGTGGTGGCGGGCGCCTGTAGTCCCAGCTACTGGGAAGGCTGAGGCAGGAGAATGGCGCGAAACTCGGGAGGCGGAACTGGTGGTGGGCCAAGATTGCGCCACTGCACTCCAGCCTGGGTGACAGAGCGAGACTGTCTCACAACAAAAAAAAAAAAAGAAAGAAAGAAAATCAGCTGGGCGTGGTGGCGCATGCCTGTAATCCCAGCTACTTGGGAGGCTGAGGCATGAGAATCACTTGAACCCGGGAAGTGGAGGTTGCAGTGAGCCGAGATTGTGCCACTGTACTCCAGCCTGGGTGACAGAGTGAGACTCTGTCTCAAAATAAATAAATGAAAGAAAGAAAGAAAGAAAGAAAGAAAGAAAGAAAGAGAGAGAGAGAGAGAGAGAGAGAGAGAAAGAAAGAAAGAAAGAAAGAAAGAAAGAAAGAAAGAAAGAAGAAAGAAAGAAAGAAAGAAAGAAAAGAAAGAGAAAGAAAGAAAGAAAGAAAGAAAGAAAGAAAGAAAGAAAGAAAGAAAGAAAGAAAGAAAGAAAGAAAGAAAGAAAAATAGGGCCAATGGAAACAGGCTAAACTGCAAGATCAAGACAGAGAGTTGCTCAAGATCAGGTATTAGATCTCCTTTTCATTTTCTTTGCCTTAATGCCCAACACAATTCTGGGTAATAATAAGTCCCAAGAAAATGTCTGCTAAACAAATGAGTGAATGAATGAATGAATGAATGAATGATGGATCAAGCTCAAAGCCACTGAGATAACACCTGCCCCCAAAAAAAGTATGGAAAAGAGAAAATACAGTAACAGACATCTGAGCTCTGAATACACACACACACACACACACACACACACACACACACACATATACCCCCATCCCAGAGTATACATATACCCATAAAATATTTCTGGCATAAAAATTATAGGGTATGCAATATAAATAAGTTGGAGGTCAAAGATGGGTACCAGGCTGTGGTAAACAGAAAACACACACACACACACACACACACACACACACACACACACACACAGCCATTTTCTCGTGGGAGAAATTCTCTGGATAATAGAAATACAAAATACATGTTTGCAGGGTTTCAAGGCGGGCAGAAAATCCGGTCAGAATGCTGGTTAACAAAACATACACACAAAACCCACTGATAACAGGTTCATCTAGGCTCACTTTGAAAAGCATTCATTGAGCACCTACTGTATACCAGGCCTGAGTTGAGGAACAGGATATAAAACTATGATCCTTCTCTTCAGAATTCTATGGTCTAGCAAGGAATGAAAGGTAAGTGTCAGAAAAGAAATCCCATTCCAACTCCTGTGTAGTAAGCAGTACACAGGCACAGTCTGAAAGAACTAGGAAGTACTTCCAGAAGATAGGCCTGAGCTTGGTCACGTAAGATGAGTGGGATTACGAGATGTTTGCCCACTGCCATAGGTTCTGGGCTATGGATTCTACTGATTGAGAACTTTGTTGCCCCTAACAAAGGTCCATCTTACCTATGACAAGAGGGAAAGAGAATGTACATTTTATAATGCTAGACACTTTAGGAACCTGTGATCTAGAAAGGAAGTAAAAGAAAAGTACCAGGGCAAGTACCGGGTGTTTTTCAACTGCAAAAATCACCACATTAGACAAGGAATGAAAATTGATATCTGCAGATCTATTTTGCTTACCTTCAGTTTTTTTAAATTTTTTATTTTATTTTTTTAGCGAGGGGACGGTTATTGCCCTGATGCCTGGCTTTCCCTTCTCTGAACTCTTTTGTGCTTACCCCCAAAATAAATTCCTAATTATTTTAATACACTTGAATTAAATAAGTTAACGTACACAAAGTGTCTACCACATAGAAAGAAGTCAATAAATGTTAGCTATTAATACAATTATTAAGTGTCATTTTGGCCTGTTAATTTTCTCTCCTTATTGTTTTTTAATTGTTCTTTAATTTACTGCCTTAAACCACTTCCTTATTTTATTACTACTTGATCTGTTTTTTAATCTTTGTAAGTATCTTCTTAGCTGGTGTTATTTATTTTAACTACTCATCCTAGCTTATTTTATGTTTTTATTATTCTCTTCAGTACTTGTGTATCTTAATTGCTTTTAACTTTCATTTTGTAATTTACATGCAATGTTATCACTCTCCTGCCAGTTTTATTCTTCCCGTGCTTTGTAGTTGATGAGTAAATTCTTTCTTTCTAGTTTTCTTTTTCTTAGTTCCTTGCTATTCTAATTTTTAAAATTATATTTTCTATTTAATTTTCTAGTTTTAATTTATATTATACCACCCCTGCAGGCTATCACATTTATTCTTTTAAGTTACTTTAAAAATCCACCTCTACTGATACTTCACACCTAGATTCTAGAACAGTCTTGCCTTCTGTTATAATGAACACCATACGTTTCTCAACGAAGTGACACTTGATCTAAAATCCTGCTCTCATGTATGATCACTGGGTCACTATCTAGGCTGGTTAACCAAATATGACACAATAAAGGTGTAGGGTAGTCTAGATCCAGGAAAGAGCTGTCTAAATACTTTTCCAAATGTAATTTTAATAAAGAAATGAACTAGTCTTAAGCCTTCCATATGCTACCCTGAGAGGATACACAACAAAACAGTCATAACTGAGTTCTTAAGAGTTCTTTTCCATATCATTCGGCCTCCAAAATGTTTATCACCAGGCCACACAAATTCTTTCACTATAAGGTTCTTGCCAATTCCCTTCACTTGGCATAAGGACTGGAGGTCAAGGGTCTATCTGGATAAAGGGAAAGAAGAAAGGGGAGAAACGGCGAAAGGCAAAAGAGGAAAAATGTCATAGTGAGGTAATCACACTGTAATTTAACTTTCCGGTATCTCTTAGAAAGTTTCTATTTTTATATATCTCAAAAACTTTTCTCATTGAAATGTGAATATAAGTTGAATACAAGCCTTTAAAGGCAGGCTCACCATATCAGAACATGAGACAAGTGTAGAATAAACCATCTCATTTGATTTAAATTGGCCTTTCTAGCAATGCTTGGCTATAAGACAGAATGAGGGACTGAGGGTAGAAGGTGGAAGGGAGGGATCCCCTGGCTGCCGGGAAAAGAACAAACTATTCTGTGGACAACTATGTGCTCTGTCCTTCCATTTCCTTCTTATTTTGTTTTGCAAACTATAGGAATGAGGTAGACACAAGAAAACAAAGAGTAGGAAATTTATATACAAGTGTATTACATTTCTTAAAACTCAAGAGACCCAGCACTTTGGGAGGCCGAGGCAGATGGATTACGAGGTCAGGAGATCTAGACTATCCTGGCTAACACGGTGAAACCCCATCTCTACTAAAAAATATAAAAAATTAGCCGGGTGTGGTTGGGGGCACCTATAGTTCCAGCTACTAGGGAGGCTGAGGCAGGTGAATGGCGTGAAGCTGGGAGGCGGAGTTGGCAGTAAGCCGAGATCATGCCACTGCACTCCAGCATGGGCGACACAGCGAGACTCCATCTCAAAAAACAAAACAAACAAACAAAAAACCTCAAGAGAATGGATACTTATGATTTGCATATTTAATTGTGTACAATTTTGTTCCAGAAGAGGAAAAAACTGCAAATAAATATTGAACTCCAGTTAATGATACATGTGCCAGGATATTTACTTAGGATAAAACGTACTGTTGTCTGCAATTTACTTTGAAATGAATGAAAAGAAAAAAACAAGATGGATTGATGGATGCACAGAAGGATAAAAGGGTGACAATATGACGAAGCCAGTTGAGTTAAATATTAATGATAGAATGTAGGTGGTAAGAATACTGATTTCACTGTAAAATTCTTTCCAGTTTTCCATGTTTGAAAATTTTTTAAATAAAATGTTGAAAACATTTTAAAAGGTATCCTTAATGCAAATAAGGCTATGTAATTCCTTCTCTTCAGTAAGCCCTAGAGAGCATGTAGACTTTACACACTAGAGCAGAGCTTCTCAAACTTAATGTGCTTAACAATTGCCAGGGGATCTGGTTAAATTGTAGCATCTGATTTAATAGGTCTGGGCGGGGCCTGAGATTCTGCATGGCTCGCAAGCTCCCAGGTAATGCTGTTTACCTGCAGACCACACTTGGAATAGACTAACAGGGCAGGGAGGAAGAAACAGGGAGGCTGCCAGCAAAGGCTTAGGTCACCTGGAAGACTTGAAACAAAGCCTCTATCTTATGTAAGCCCCACAGGGTTTAGACTTAAAGAAAGAGTTCAAGATGAGTTCAAAGACATGTCCTGCTTGGGCCTGAAGAATTATTAGGTTGGATGAATTAGTGGCTGACCCACTTAAACATTATTTCATAAAACCCATAACAAATGTAGGTATTTCTATATTCATATTTTAAATCTTCCTCCATAGTATTTCATAGTTTGAAGCATATTATTATGCAACCAGAGTTAACTTCTTATATATAGTTAGTTTTTAATAAAGAGCTCTATATATTTTTGGAAAGGTTGATTTAAGCAGAAAGCATGCTTTTCCATGTTTTGTGTTAGGAAGTCTACTCTGTTTTCACAGCAAGGTGACACCTCTAACACCATCACCCCACTTTGGTGGCTTCATTTTAACCTTCATTTTGCAATTTACATGCTATTTTATCACTCTCCTGCCAATTTTATTCCTCTAATGCTTTGTAGTTGATTAGTAAATTCTTCCTACTTTGCTTTTCATAGTTCCTAGCTATTCTAAATTTTTAAATTATATTTTCTAGTTTTATTTATATTACTTTTGCACGCCATCACATTTATTCTTTTAACTTACTTTACCAAGTTACAGTTACCAAATAACCGGCAGAGAATCTAGAATTTCACTAGTCAACATGGTAGCCACTGGCCAAAAGTGGCTACTGAAAATTTAAATTACCTTAAATTAAATAAAATTAACAATTTGTTTTCTTTTTCAAACTAGCCATATTTCTTTTTTTTTTTAGTTTCAAGATGTTTATTTTGAAAAACATGCTTGTTTACAATGTATGCATCTTTATATCTAGCAGCTAATCGGTATTAATTCTTTATTGTCATATCTTGTATGTTAACAGTACTTAGTTGATATCCATTCTCTTTTGGACCTCATGCCCAACACTTCTTTTTTTTTTTTTTTAAATTTCAAACTTTTATTTAAAGTTCTGGGGTACATGTGCAGGATGTACAGTTTTGCTATATAGGCAAATGTGTGCCATGGTGGTTTGCTTCACCCATCAACTAGGTATTAAGCCCATTCATTAGCTATTCTTCTTGATGCTCTCCCTCCCCTCTCCCCCTCAACAGGCCCCAGTGTGTGTTGTTCTCCCCGTGTGCCCATGTGTTTTCATTGTTCAGCTCCTACCTATAAGCGAGAACATGTGGTGTTTGGTTTTCTGTTCCTGTGTTAGTTTGCTGAGGATAACGAGCTAGCCATATTTCAAGTGCTCAAGAGCCATGTTTTGCTAAAGGCTAACTTATTGGACAGTGCTAAAATAGAACATTTCCATCAGTGCAAGAAGTTATATTGGACAGCATGGTTCTAGAAGCAAAGAACAGCTTTTGCTAGTCACTCAGAAAATCTATGTAAGAATAGCAAATGTCAGTCATGCTTATAAGCAATTCATATATTTATAGTTGATAGGAATATGGTTATATATGTGTAAATACCCCTTACAATGGCCATTCACCAAATTTTTGAAAATAATATTGACTATACTGGCTGGTATATTTCTTCCCTTTCAGAGAATCAGATAACTGAACCAGATAACTCTCAGTTCTTTTTGGTTTCTATGACTTTATGAAGTACAAGAACCATGTCCCATTGATGTGTGTATTCCTGGTACTGGACATTAGAAGGATCTCAACAAACATTTGTGGAATAAGGCATTTTTATTTACTAATATTATCAAATGGAAACATATTTAGAGACGTGAAAAAAAATTTCCTCAAACTCAAATGTAGCCAGAGATTAGGATTTTTAAAAATTACCAATTTTTAAAACAAAGGGATTTTCTAAGAAAGAAGTCTAATATTTTGCCAGGCGCGGTGGATCATGTCTGTAATCCCAGCACTTTGGGAGGCCGAGGCGGGTGGATCACCTGAGGTTGGGAGTTCAAGACCAGCCTGACCAACATGGAGAAACCCCGTCTCTACCAAAAATACAAAATTAGCCAGGCATGGTGGCGCATGCCTGTAATCCCAGCTACTTGGGAGGCTGAGGCAGGAGAATCGCTTGAACCCGGGAGGCGGAGGTTGCGGTGAGCCGAGATCACGCCATTGCACTAAAGCCTGGGTGACAAGAGCAAAACTCCGTCTCATAAAAAAAAAAAAAAAAAAGGAAGTCTAATATTTTATCTGAAAACAAGCTTGTCTAAGAACATGGAACTCTTTCTAAAAGGCAAGAAGGGGTGAGGCTAGATTCAGCAAGAAGAAGACTTATCTTCAGAAATCAATGCTCAATCAATGCTCATGTTTCCCACAATTAAACTCAGCTCATTTAATTACTTAATATTTGCTGACATCTAGAGGGAACATGCCACTTTCAGGAGCAACCATAAAAACAAACTATCCCTTTGAGGTTGTGATTTTTCTTCACAGAGCAGAAGGAAGGCCCGACTTGAGTCTGGAACAACTAACCAGATCCCAGCCTGAGGACAGCATGGCTACAGGCCAAATGTGGGCCAGGCTGGGCAGGATGCTATAAAACACCAATTCCAGTGAAAGGAACATGGCATACACTGTCATCTCACAGTGGAGAATCTTCCCCAAAGCACAATCTTGCATTTTCTTGGGAATGGAAAAACAGCAATTGTTTATAAATAGAACTGACATTGGAAGATGCCTTAGACAAAATCCAGCTCAACTGTCCTCTTTAGAATTCAGAAAACTGAGTCCTATCAAGAGAAACTGACTTGTTCATAGTCACGTAGGCAAAAGTGGAATGTATGTGTACACACACACACACACACACACACACAGCCTAAATGTGATAATGTTTAGTGTGATCATATCACTAGGTTTGAGATCATAACTCGTTGTGACAATTCTACAAAGACAGAAGGAGTTTCTATAAAAGAACGCTTATTATTATATTATTAAGTCCGTGGTAATATCTATTTGGTTGGGGTTGGTACTTTTCTCAAACTTTGCTGGTTGGTCCTAAATTCCCCCCTTCTGTCATATAATTTAATTTCAAATTCCCTCTTAGGCTACAGAGTTGGTCAGTTCCCTTGGTCTAATCTTCTACGAACAGGAAATTCAATCCCAGACCAAGTACTGAATGAGACTAAAAGGGAAAATGTACCCTGACTGACATCAGAGTTTCTCCAAATTGATCTGGATGTACCATGACGTAGCTTCATTCCCCAAGGTAAAAAAAAATGCTTATGTTGATTGAATGAATGAATAAGCAAATGAATAAATGAATGCATGAATAAGCCATTGAATGATCTGACCTCATTTGTACTTTTAAGGGCTTTTACTTGGCAGCTGGGGAAGAACATTGGATTGCACATGAAATCACAATACTGGGATATTTTTTGCTTCTTCAATCATTGTGGGCTGAAATAAAATGCTTTTCTGGTCTCAGGTTTGTTATGGTGCTATGTTTAAAGGCCCTATAAGAAGCAAAGGCACTGACTTACTCTGTTTCTCATTGGTTTTGTCGTGAAGGAGAGTGAGGCTGTTAGCTTCTGTCAATCTACTCTATCCCTGTTGCCTTCAAACACTAAAGAGTCTGGTCTGCCACATTCAGACCTCTCGATTTTCCTTGGTTCTTTTACCCCTCAGTTTGGGGGCTGTTCAGTAGTTCCTGGTCATAGCACCAGAAGGTACCCAAAGACAACCAACTGGGGGGCACACCTGGGTATGTTTTCATCCCTTTGAAATTCAAATTCAGCTTGGTAAAATAGAAGAATTAAAACTGTGTATAATTAACACGAGTTTTCAAAGATTTGCATATGAATTTTAATTATTACCCTCAGTTCCCAGCCTTACAATTCCACATGTGGCAACATCTTACTAATATATACTTTAAGTGGAAGGAGGTCTCTTAGAAATAGTTAAGAAAAAATTAAAATTATGGCATGTGGCCAGTATTACTAAGTATCCCTGTGGTAGCCAAATGTCTGAAATATGTTCATTTAAATAGGAGGCTATTTTTGTCCTAATGATTTATATTCTATTTATTTACTTGGCAAATGTGCCTTTTTCCCCCTTACCTAACATAGGAGAAAAGAAAAAACAAAAACACCTATATTATAGCTTACAATGATAAAAGCTTCATCTCTATTTTTCTGTTACTATAATGATTACAAAGCAAGATTAATGAGATTTTTTTTTCTGCCATAAATTGATGTTAATGGCATGTTACTTTTGTAGAGATAGTGCTAACACTTATTTCCATTTTCACCAAACCTTTTGAATAAGAAAAATCCATAGGGGTATCTATTTATATCAAAGACTGGCTGGAGTAAATTCATTCCCATAATCCACATTTTAAAATAATTAAACATAGTGGCCAGGTGCAGTGGCTCACACCTATAATCCCAGTACTTTGAAAGGCTGAGGCAGGAGGATCACTTCAGGTCAGGAGTTTGAGAGCAGCCTGGCCAACATGGTGAAATCCTATCTCTACTAAAAGCACAAAAATTAGCTGGGCGTGGTGGTGCACACCTGTAATCCCAGCTACTCAGGAGGCTGAGGCACAAGAATCGCTTGAACCCGGGAGGCAGAGGTTGCAGTGAGCATAGATCACACCACTGCACTCCAGCCTGGGTGACAGAGCGACACTCTGCCTAAAAAAAAAAAAAAAAAAAAAAAAAAAACGAATAATGCTTTCTGCTATCACAAATATCCAAGGACTTCAAAGAGAAAAGTTTGTGTAACAAGAGTACTTGTTCCTTCCCATTTGGGTTTCAAGATATAATTTGAACACTGGGGTTGGCTAGAAAGAATAGAAGTTACTAACTCTAATGAAAGAGTTTTCTGGAGGGATGATCTACAGTTTAGTCTGGTGTCCCTCGAGCTAACAGTAATAAGCAAAGATCATAAATGTAGAATTCTAGAGCTGTTGAGCTGAAAGAGAGCTTTCAGTTTGCTTATCTAATAAACTTTACAGATGAAGCAAAAACACAGAGGTGAAGTGACTCCTTAAAAGAAAAGTCACAAGAAGGACCTAAGTTTCCCAATTTCAAGTTGCTTCCACCTTCCCCCAGGTTGTCCTTGGAGGTTCCAGTACCACATCTAGTAGGGAGGGCAATTACAACAACGAGAATCCAATTACAACAATGATATGTTGCTACACGCACAGCTATCCCACAAACAATGTTATGCAGCTACATGCATGGCTGTCCTACAAACAGGTATATATATACTTTTTTTTTTTTTTAACAGGGATTCTTTTAGTATAGAAACACGGGGACTCTTTAAGGATAGGAGGAGTGAAAGAAATTTTATAAAATTCATAAGAATGACTCTACGGCTGAGGATAATTATCTCTGCAATATCATCACCATATAAATTCATATACTTACTGTTGATTTGAATCTTATTCTCGGAGAATATGCATCAGCCAGAAAGTTTGAAAAACTTTTTCCAAAAAGAAAGACTTAAGGATATTTTTGGATCTTAAAGCCAGTATATTTGTGGATAAGCATTTAAAACAAGAATTCTCACCAGATACTTTACAGCTGATACACTAGATGTGGCTATTGGTCATTAAAATGCTTTTTTTTTTTTTTTTTTTTTTTTTTTTTTTTTTGAGACGGAGTCTCACTTTGTCGCCCAGGCTGGAGTGCAGTGGCGCGATCTCGGCTCACTGCAAGCTCCGCCTCCTGGGTTCACGAAAATGCATTTTTAATCTAGTATCATCATTTCTTCTCCTCCCTGATTTATTCATTCAACGAACATGTTTTGAGCAACTAGTACACGCATTTTAGGACCATACACATAGGCAGAAGTGAAAGACACAGAGGTAATTTCTGCGCACATATGTATAGTGCAAAGAAAATACGTGTCTGTGATTAAGTAGGGAGAAGGGGGGAGAAGGACTAAGAAGAAAGACACGAAGGAGAAGCTGGGCTTGAGAGTAAGTGTGATTTGGATAGTGGGGTGGGATGGAGAGGGGATGTAGGAATGAAAGGACATTTGTGTACATGGCATACATGAGTAAATGTAAGGGGGAAAATGGGTAATGAGGTAAAGGTGAGCTGGCCATACTGAATGGCATCCCGAGCTTATTTTGATGATAGCAGGATGAGGTAGAAGGACAGGAAGGCTGGGCCCAGATGTAAAAGACCCTGAATATTGTATTCAGCGTTTGAGCTTGCTTGGGTAGGCAATAGATACCTGAGCAAAGAATGACAAAATTCAGAGGGTGTGTGGGAGAGAGGAGGAACTAAAGACAGCAACATTGATTAGGAAGTTATGGCAATAGTCTAGTTAATGAACTATTTCTAGAAATAGGATGGTGGCGGTGAGAATGGATAGGAAAGATGTGATAGCTAAGTGATCTTTAAGTATGTCTGATGGACAGAGAAGTGGAATAATCTCCCTCCATTTCTTAGAGCTATTCTAAGCTTAGTAAGTATTGCCCGTTGTCATATGAGAACACAAAGTACTTAAGGAGGTATAATTTAACTCTCACTGTGGCTAAGGAAGGGGGTCTTTAGGCCTTGCATAACACTATATCCATCTCAGAAGCACACCTTTCCATCAGAAGAGAAAAAAAAGTGACAACTGTGTCCTAACCTATCCTCACTAGGAACTACCTACCGAGAAAACTGCTCACATGGGAGGAGAAAAAAGGTCAAATGAGAAAGTTATCACTTATAAAATTTCATACTGCATTCATGTGGAAACATTTATGCTTTGCCAAGCCCTTCCTTACTTATTTTCTCATGCTCCCTAAGCCAGTCCTTGAGGTATAAAGGGTGGGAATTACTGGCCCCATTTTCTAGAAGAGAGATTCAGTATTTGCCCATGGGCACATGAATCTCTAGGATTAGCAGCTCCGAACTCCCTTTACAGGACTCTTACCACTGCACCTTGCAATCCTATTGCTGTGTGGTCAGTTAAAGGCAAGTGGTCTGAACTTTACAGGGCTTAAAATAGATGCTGCTTGGATAAGATACGGGTGCCGTGAAAGCCCAGCCAGGGGAGCAGATAAAGGCTGCCCAGAAAATGTCCTCCACTGAATCAAACACAATCCAGAGCCCAGCTGGGAATTCCACTGCAGCTTTGGGGTTAGGAACTGTTTATTTTTATTTCTTGGCTCAAAGCTTTCATTCCTGTCCTTGTCTCTTCTTGTCTCCCCTCCTCTCTCTCTCTCCTGCTGGCAGTCATCATCCTGCTCCATACACACACGTCTCAGCATCGAATACCACCATCTAAAAATACATCTCACTATAACAAGCTTAGCCTCCTGCAGGTGGCACAATTTAAAACTGATATCAAAAGAACATATCACGATCAGCCTTTGATTCGTTTACCCTGCATATTAAAGACCCAGAAATAAAATAACCACAGTTCACGGAAAAAAAAAATTAATGCAAAGTGAGAGACTCTTTCAAGTGGCATTTTCAAGCCCAGTTTTTGTGGTGGGCTTATGTAATCAGACATAATTGTCTGCACATGTTTGGTTACACTATTTCAGAAATTATTCCCAGCCCATCAGATGATGTCAGAGGGGTCAGTGTTGACCTTCCCACTCCCCAGAGTCTGACTGCTGCTCTCTCTCTTCTATGCTGCCCAATTAGGAAAGAAAGATGCCAAATAACAGAAGTGTCAGCCCCATTTCCTGCTCAGTCATGTGGACTTCCTTCAGTTTCCTTTTTGAGTATGGCCTGATTCTTGTTCCTACACTCTTGTGCTTTCCTCATTTTCTTCTCTTCTGCTTATGCACAGAGCAAAGTTTTCTCTGGAAGAACTTATATCCCCAAAAGATTCAGGAAATACATAAATGTATGTGTGTGTAAACCTGCACTCAGACAAATACCCAAACAACTTCATTCATTTAGAATTCTTTTGGAGAATACACTTTCCCACGATGGCTTCTTGTATTTTTCCAAGAAGTCTTCCCAGTAAGTCAGCTATCAATGCAGTACTAGTAGTTAATGTAGTTAGAACAAGCACAAGATGGGAAGAATCTCCCTGTCCTGAAAATCCTTCCTAGAAAATAACATGATTGTCCAGAGTATGTTCAACAGGGTTAACTTTGACTTCTCTCCTTCCATTCCAGAAAACACTTGATAAATATTGTATAAACTCAGAGAAGATTCTGCCTGAAAATGGTAGACAACAAAGACTCCCTAAGGTAAGTGGCCTTAAAAGTTACCAAGACAATCAAAATCTGCTGCCTGACTTCCTTCTGCAACATCCTTACCAAGCAGCTAGCCAAGCCATGTTTGAATTTTCCAAGGATAGGGAACTCTTAAAGGCAGCCAATCCCTTCTTCAGAGGACTCTTACTGTGAGAAAGGTCCATCAGATGTTGAAGTGAAACCTGTTTCTCTGAATGCACTACTCAGTAGTCCTATCCTATCCTAACCCCTTTAGATCATTCATGATGACTCTAATAGTGTTAACATACCTTACACCACTATAAACCCCCCCAAATTTTCTCTTTTATGAGGTAAGAATTCCTAATGTGTTCAACCATTCCTCATCTGATCTGAGAAATAACTGATATTCTCTTAATCCTCCCAAACCAGACAGAATCATGTATGACTTGACCAACGCAGAGTTGAAGGGGCCATCACCTCCTTCACTGCAGACATTATTACCTCCATTAGTATAGATTACATTAATAAATCATGCCTAACTCTTCTTCCTTCGATCCCTCATTTACTTTAATCATAGCAACAGAAACAAACAATAAAAAACGATCACCACCCACCACCCAAACCTTTCTTCAATAGTTAAGGGCCAATAGTTCTACTCAAGCCTTCTGTGACCTCTAAAAGCCCAGGAATCATTCCTGATCTAAAAAACGGCCTCCTTTTCCAGGCTGCCCTCTTGTCCCAGCTTGCTGTCACCGCTGCTGAGAAAGCAGACGATTGATCTGAGAAATCAAGTTGGATTGCTGTCCCAAATCTACACTCGGTTCTCCTTGTGTCTGTCTGATCGATTTCACTCTGTGCGACATAGCTTGTCGCTATGAATTTTCATGCTAGTCAGGAGCCGCCAGCACACCCAAGAACAAGTAGAAGATGGTCTGCACCCCTCCCCATCCCTTCCACATACCCAGCTTCTGTGTTAATTTTCTTTTTAATTGTCCATAGACAGAATGAAAAACAAGTATTTCTTTTTTTCAGACCACAGACGTGGATGCAATGGATTTTGGCTACTAGTTTCACTTCCCAGGTTCCCAGGCCCCAGCTTGTGGTCACATTTCCTACCACTGTTGTACTAGGTGTCACCTGTTTAGCAGCTCCCCTAGCTGAACGCATGTGGCCGCAGGTGCCATGCAAACACTGATTGCGTCTGACAGCCCTAGACGCCAGCTGCCTGCATGAAGCCTGCCCAATCGCCACTTTTTTTGTGGGTAGAATGCTGCCGATGGCATGACCGATACAGAAACAAGAAACTAGGTGACCGTAAAGCTAAGATAAGTCCTACTAAGTGGCATTCTGGGCCCTACGGCTTTGAAATAATTGGTAGTGAAAGAATAAAAACAAAGCAGGGGGTGGGGGGGCTTGTTTTCTTACACTGATGCCCTGCGGACTGTACATCTGACTGGCTGCGAGTCCATCACTGTATCCTCCTGTCTGGCTGATAACATGGCGAAGGGTATCCACCTAAACAGATGAACAATAACAGAGAGAAAATTAGTCAGAGAGGCGCAGGAAAAGGGAGGCAGATCATCATCAGGCAGGCCACCATTTGGGCATGCCATATTAACGTAATCATTTTGGAGACAGTTGTCCTGGGAGAATCCATTAGGAGGAGGCTAGCCTCCTCTGTATGCCAATCCATAATGAGTTCTGAGTTCGGTAAGCAAGACAGTAAAATGGTAAAAGAAAACTGGGATCCCCACATTGAAACTAGTTCAACAAGTCTGCATGAGATGGTAGGGAGTAGAATGCTAGAGGAGCTGGAGGGGAAAGCATGAAGGACTTTTCTCTTCTCCCCATTTTTCTTCCCTACAGATCAACCTATATAGCTGTTCCTTTGCTGGGTATCCTACAAAAACAAAGGTTCTGTTTAGAGGAGGTTTGAGCAGTCATCTCACAGAGAGAGCAGTACTTGATTGAGACCTTGTATTTTTTGAGGACTTAAGTGATGGCCAGTTGTTCAGTCACTTGACCAAAGCCTGACCATATCACTTTGAATTTGTTTCCAGGCAATGTTTCTCGAGAAAGGGGTGAATTGCTGACCCGTTGGTCTGTTCTGGGCTTGTAATGCTTCTTGTTCCACATGGAGGGTGGGAAACTAGACCGACATGGCTCAGAACTTCCCTAATAATTCTGACCCATAGCATACTACTTGACCCTCTCACATCACGTTTCATGCTGAGCTGGTAGGATGGCTTCTGGAAATATCATGAAGGAAATCTGCTTACTATGGAGCACTAAGATTTGATATCACATGGCTTGATTTTGCTTCCCAATGTGGACGTCTACTCATCACCAGAAACGCAAGTCCCTTGACCTTAAGGATGACTAAGAAATTAATTTAGTCAACCTGGCTGGGTGTTTTTAAAGCTTAAAATGAAAACATCAGATAGTAATATATTTGCTTGCTTGTTAATTGCCTCTTTATATGGTAAATACTGAGCACGAGAAACCAACACATGAGAGGGAGACCTGGAAATTGAGATAACATTCTGACACCTCCTCCTTTTCCCTTTGCTGAATAAAGAATATACTGGTTCCACTTGCCTGATGTGTCTCGGTCACCTTGCCCTGTGCTTACTGTTCTTCTTCTGCCTTCCCGGTACAACTGAAAAGCCAGAGCCAAATGCATTCACAAAGTGTGGACGAGATTCCCCATGACAATGGTTGTCTTGATTTTGGTTTGGTCGTTGGTAAGGTTTTGGTTCTGATCTATCTTTCTCTCTCTCTCTGGACAGAAGCAGGAAGTCCAATATGACTGAGGGCTCTTGGACTCTAAGGCATTCACCTGGCGGCATATTGGCTGGGTCCCTACCTGTGATTGCACGTTGGCTCCAACCTGGGCCCCTTGGTAAGAATCCCCATTGAGTGACTGCACGCTCATGAACAAATCTCCAGAGTTTGACATGTTAAAAGAACTGGAAGAACCTGGAAAGGAAAGAGTGAGGCACCTGAATCACAGAAAGGAAAAGGCTCAAACCCCGCAACTAACAGCCAAGAGGAAGAATGACATGCAAAGCAACCCCCCAAATAAAAACTAAAATAAAAATAACACCAACAGAGTCTGGTTAGTAGCATGAAGAACAGAGCAAGCAATAAAGGGTGCATATTGTTTATGTTATGTGAAGCCATACCTTACTGCAAGTTGTCAATAGAACTGCTTCCCCTTAGCAACTTCAAGCTGAGAAAGGGAACATTTATTCTTCCCAACTTAGTCTATTTGGATTGTAGTCTCTAGACCTAGGATCTCTCTTCTATGCCTCTAAAATTCTAGTGTTGGCCAGGGGACCACAAGATGGAGGCTATGGGCTGGTCAGTGGTATTTCTGCCACCATGATAGAGCACATAAACTATTCAACTGGATTCTAAATATGCCATTGCTAAACCATCCCCTCCCCTGTGAGGAGCAGCACCTGGGAGGGAATGCATGAAGGCACTGTCACATACTAGGACTATGTATGGGTCTATTGACATTCTTAATTTCTAAAATGAAGGTGAAATTTCTTGCAAGGTGGCAACAGCCCAGGGAACCTTGAGGACTGTAAGAATATGTGGGAGTGACCTACCCTTCTCTGCCACCTGCAACTATGGAGAAAGCAAAATAACGGGCCAGGAATTCTCAAGCATGCATAAAATATGAAATGTTGTTGCTGCTAATAATAATAATAATAATAATAACAGTAATAAGTGGGCCTCAAGAAGGGCCATTAGCCATCTGCTTTCACCTCCCAGAGATGGAGGCATCATCATCCAGTGAGTTAGCCTAAGGTCCATCCTGGCACCACCCAGGTTCCACTGGTTCCACTGTGGTGAACCTAGCCCACATTCAACCTAAGCATAAGGGCTTGCAAAAGCTTAATATTATTCCGAAGTCGTCGTGCAGCTCAGCGCATTAGGAAAGAAAGCTCAACGTGCAAGGTTTGGTTAAAACATGACGTTAGCCTGGAAAAGGAGAGACCTCAGGGACCCAGGTCAGTTGCACTCTATTATTTCCAACCCTATGTTGCTCAAATTGTGCTCTTGCCCTCATATTCTGAGACAGCCATCATCAGTGTGGAATCGCCCAACAATGATTCATGCCTCAGCTCTGACACTTTTCTTTTCTCCTCAGGTAGGGATTTGAGCTCTGAGAGCTTCCCTGCCCCACATGAAGAGGTGCAGCTAAGCAGAAGAGAGGACTTTCTTTCCCCATAGAAGGACCACTTAACAAATGACAAACTCTAAACTCTGACACAATGCACTATTTATTTATGGTATCTATCTATGTTATTCATGGTGTTTTCATACTTTAAAGGCAAGAGCCATTTAGAGAAAGCTGACGATTTATAAACCTGGGTACAACTCCACATTAAAACAAAACAAAACAAAAAGAACTCAAATTTTGTTTGTCCTGTGGGATGTTCATTCACATGCAAAAAAAAAAAAAAAAACTAGCTATTTTACTAAATAAAACAATCCTCCACCTAACTCCCTTCTCATTCCTTCTTTCCCAGGAAAAAATAAATGCTTTCTTTGGGGGTTAGAGGAGGACTCAAGCATCAACCAAAGGACTATGCCATCTCCATAGCTCTGTGACTTGTCCTGTCTCATCTGGCCCACATTTCTCTGTTTAGCTTATCTGAAAGGAATTGGAAAGGTAGGGCCTTAGCAAAACAGGTGTAAGATCTGACCAGGTGTGGCTTATACCCAGTCAGTGGGACAAAGTCTTTGGTCTGTAACTTCCTTCCATTAATATGGGACTATCTTTGAAACTGTCTTCCTGAACATATGAATGAAACAATGTGTGGCACAGATCACATTCTCACATGTAGATATATAATATCTCTAAATAGTAGTACTATCCCTCTCAAATATTTTTTGTAATCATAGATATAACCTAAATAATAAAAGCCATTTTTTAATGTATTATAATACATGCTTACATCTAGATGTCAACAGAACCAAGAAAAATCAGCTCCAAGAACCCAAATTATAATTTGTTATATGTCATCAGACTCCCCCACCCAACACCCCAGAGTGTTCAGTTTCAAGCTCAGGTATTTTACTTCTCTCCCATCATCACTAGATGATGTCTCATCATCCAGAGAGTCAACCTTAAGGTCCATCCTAGCACCACCCAGATTCCACCGGTTCCACTGTGGTAAATCTAGCCTAAACATAAGGACTATAAGTTTGACCAATGTTTTTTTGGAAATTAGTACACAAACTTAGAAATGGGAGAAACCCCCAAAAGGCTACATGATATCCAATGACATGGCATCCATGGAACCATGAAGGCATGGAATGTGTCATTTAAAAGATATATACTGCAATTGACACAGATGATTTAAAAAATACATGTGCATAGATAAACTGTAAATATGTCTGGCTGCCTAATGTACACAGAGATAAATATGCACATATAAATGTACTTCACGTACAAGTGCATTTGTATCAGAGCAGCAACTGAAGAAACAGTCCCTTGTGCTCTTGGCTGTGCTGTTTCAGCATTTCGTTGTGTCTGTACACCCATGTACAGTATTACCATGGCTTCTCACTCTCTGGTAAGCATCCAGAAGCAGTGATTGTGCTGAGGGAAGAGACCAGGTGCCACTAATACCACAATAAAGCAGACAGAAGTCCACAAAAACATCTGAACTACAAGGGGAGGACATGTTCTTTACCCAGCACTGCAAGTTGGAAAGAATTTATCATGGAATGGATAACCTCCTGGGACGCACACGATTCACTGACAAATAGTGAATGGGCTCTCTTGGAGGTGCTGTGGCATTCTCAAAGAGCTGAAACAGAGTAACTTGGCTTGCTGAGAAGATCATTCAGAAACCTTACCTGCAGGCTGTTTTGAAGCCATCAGCTACTACTAGAAGGACATTTTAAGATGTGGTTGTCAGTTAAAAGGTTCTGAATTTGGTTTAGGAAGGAAGGCAAGCAGCTCATTTAAACTGCCACCCAGACATTTGGGGCATGTACAGAAAACTAAATCTGTACTCAACTAGGCAGAGAAGAAATAATGGATCACCTATGATTCTAATGCATTTGCTTGGGCAAACATCATGATGTGGTAATGTGTTCACATTCATTTTCATTAGACAAGTTCCCGAAAATTGCATTTCTACTCTAAAGAATCTTCAGGAGACTTAACTTTGTTAAAGAAAAACAAAAAAAGTAAAAGCAAAAAACAAAAAAAAATCCATTAATTTCATAATCCAAAAAAAAAAAAAAAAAAAAAAGAATAATGATAAAGATTAAACCTAGAACAGGATCTCTCAACCTTGGTGCTACTGACATTTTGGGCCAAATATTCTTCATTGTGGGGGATTATTTTATGCATTGTAGGGTGGTTAGCCCTACAATGGTTATCCTCTATCCAACAGATGCCAGTAACACCCACCCTTCAAAATTGTGACAACCAAAGATATCTCCAGATATTACAAAATGTCCCCTGGGGATACAGATTTGCCCCTAGATGAGAACCAAAGACCTAGAACAAGAATGGATTTACTTTTTCCTTTTAAGGAACTCTGTGTTTAAATGTATTCACTCAATATTTCTTACAGTATTTTAATGAAGTAGTTGCCATTTTCTGTAGTTTAGAAATCAAGACTTCAGGTAGATTATGTAGCCAGCCTGATTCAGCTTGATAGATTGGACTCTCATATCATTTGAGAGTTCAAAGGATAGGTCCTTTTTACTAGATGGAAGCTTAATTAAGTCCCAGGCGTGCTTGCTTTTCCATTTCCCCTTATGAATTCCAAAATTCACTATTACTTTCTACTTGGGACAAAGCGAAAGAGTAAAGTGTTGTCTGGTTCAATGTGAAAACCCTTCATTAGGTATGTATGTCAAGGTTGCAGAGTTCCAATTCCAGGAGAAATTGTTTTCACTCTTCACTTAAAAATAAAGAGGAGAATCATACTAAGGAAGAACATGAGATAAAACATCAGTAGGATAAATATTTTCACTTGGTTTTAAAAAACAAAATTATAAACATTCTTGTGGGTTTACTAAAGTGTCAGTCAACTTCTCTGGATGTGTTACCTTCTCTCTGTGTGTACTATATAAAAACTTCTCATAGGCCATGAAGGCTCTGAGTTTTAATATAATAACCTTTCATCAATCCTGAAAAACACCAGCCCTCTTTTTAGGGGTTGATATGGTTAGACTTTGTGTCCCCACCCAACTCTCGTCTTGAATTGTAATCCCCATAATCCCCACGACCCCCACGTGTCAAAGGGGAGAGACCAGATGAACTTAATTGAATCATAGTGGCAGTTTCCTCCATGCTGTTGTGATAGTGAGTGAGTTCTCACAAGATCTGATGGTTTTATAAGGGGCTCTTCCCCACTTCACTCGGCACTTCTCCCTCCTGCTGCCTTGTGAAGAAGCTGCCTTGCTTCCCCTTCACCTTCTGCCATGAATGCAACTTTCCTGAGGCCTCTCCTGCCATACTAACCTCAGTCAATTAAGCCTCTTTCCCTTTGAAATTACCTAGTCACAAGCATTTCCTTATAGCAGTGTGAGAACGGACTAATACAGGGCTATTACAAGATTACGTATACGGGCTTGCCATTGACTAAAATAGTGCTAGAAGAAGATTTGCTGTTGTCCTTGACACAAACACACAGCTAAGTGAAAGAATTCAAATCTTGGGGTTCTGAGCTTCAGTAAGCCCACTACCACTTATCTAATCACAGAATGTGATATAATTTCAATGCTGATGGCATGCCACAGTGAGCATCCGTAATGCACAAGTCAATTTCTTTCTTCTTGGATGTTAAAATCCTCTCCAGAAGATAATCCAAGCTTCTTGAAAGGGCCTCATTTTTCTGAGGTTTTATAATCTCATCAAAATTAAGAAATTAAGAATGCATTACTCTAGGTCATTACAGAAGAATTATAGACCCCAGGTTTTAACCAGTGCTTCAACTGGTCCCTATTTTTGCTTTCTTTTTTCAAAATTTAACTTTCTCTCCTTCCTTCTATTCTTCCTCTTTGCTCCATCCATTTTGTCTAACTCTGCTGGTATAAACTATGAAGCATGCTAAATGTCTTTAAATGCTTGCTAATCCCCCCGGGTTTTAGCCTTAAGTGATTTTAAAAAAATAGATGATGCTTAAGAAAACAGGAGACATGGAACATATCAACAAATAGAAATATTTGGAAGTAATCTAAGATACTGAAGTGCTGTTCTCCATACAGAAGCCTCTGGCAGGAAGAGGATTTACTTGCAAAGAAATATATTTGTTTTTGTTTGTTTTGTTTTTTGAGATGGAATTTTGCTCTGTTACCTAGGCTGGAGTGCAGTGGTGCGGTCTCAGCTCACTACAATCTCCGTCTCCCAGGTTCAAGTGATTCTTCTGCCTCAGCCTCCCGAGTAGTTGGGACTACAGGTGCGCACCACCATGTCCGGCTAATTTTTGTAATTTTGGTAGAGACGGGGTTTCACCATATTGGCTAGGCTGATCTCAAACCCCTGACCTCGTGATCTGCCCACTTTGGCCTCCCAAAGTGCTGGGATTACAGGCGTGAGCCACCGCACCTAGCCAGAAATATATTTATTTACAATAGAAATGAGTACTTATATTTTGTAAAACTCTGAATAAAAACCTTCTGCTTCAATACTGAGGCTATGAAAAGTTCCTAGGTTCCACAACTCTAGACTTCAAACTCTGCCAAAATATATTTTCACATATTAACTTCTTATTTAAAATTTATTTCAATTATCATTTATCTTTTGAAATTATTGAAGAGCAAGTACATAACATAATAAACACCTTATGTGAAAAGTTTGAACATTTTAAAGTTCTACTTTATCTGTGTGGATGATTTAAGTTGGTTAAGAGCAAAAGAAAATACAGAAAAGCCCATTTATAACGTTTGCTGTTAAAATGTTTATCTTTTAAAATTCCATGCTATTGCACACATACAATAGTATTTTCTTTTGTCTCTACTTTAGAAAAAGCACTACAAAGGGGTTCCTGTGCGGATTATTTCCAGTAACTTAGGCACAACTGGAAGGCTTAGCTCAAATTTTCCATAATAATTTACTTTGTGCTCAGAATAGTCACATGATGTTTAAGCCACCAGAAAAAAATTCCTTAGAAAAATGTAATCATAGTCTGACATTCCATAAGAGGCAACCATAATTCTTAAACACAGAGCAGAGGGTTAAAATGCTTACTTTTCTCTTTTAAGGGCTTTAGGAAAGAATAAATAGTTACGAATTTAGTAATGAAGAAAGTCCACAGGGCCTTTCTAAGGAGTAGTCATAAATCATGCTAAGCCATCTGCGATGCAGATATACCAGGGACAGGAAAAAGTCATTTCGATATCTGTTTTGCATTATGATAACCTTTGCAGGAGTGTTGAGTGCATTTTTGCTAATGTTGACAGAATTGTACTTCTTCCAAAGAGACAAGTGAAAATGTCTGCCTAGCAGCACAGTTCAACTTGTTATTGGGTCTGAAATTCTTAATAATTGACCAGATGGAGAAGATGGAACTCTCTGGTTATTGAACCTGTTAGCTTTGATCCCTTGTCAATCACACCATGATGGAGGAAGAAAAAAACAAAATATTCCTCAAAAAGTAAATATGCTCCTCATAGGAATCTAACCTGTAGTGCTGGGAAAATTAAAACTGGATTGAATTCTATGTTATTTTATTATATTCATGTTGAAAAAGCCCAGGCCACTCTTCATGCATGATTCCATTTAGATAAAAGAAGGCCATAAAAGGCATGCTGGGTATAGCCCAGTGACTTGCAGAACCTTATCATTAACAAATTTGTACATCTGGAAGCTCACAGAAGACATCAGTCTGTGGAACCCTACATTGTCTCCAGTAACAAGTCACCATAAGAAAACTTATTTTAGTGGACAAACAAGTTTTGTGGTCAAAGATACCACAAGATTTGTGGTCAAAGATACCATTACAAACCTAATGTTAGACATTAGGTTTGTAATCATATTATGATCAAATATATTTAAATTGATAACCTTTTAAGTTAGAATCATCAATTTTCTTAGCTGTGCACCCTAATTGAAGTCAAACCAAACTTATTTAATGAGAAAATATTTGTTTTTCCTTTACCAGAGGGGAAAAAAAATTACCACATGCCTTCCATAGCCTACAAACACAAAGGTTATATTTTTTGCACTATTAACTATATTTTTTCACATGTAGAAATTCTGGACTGATGACACAAGGCACACCCCAAAATACAGTATTTTGACCTAAACTCTTAAATTAGTGATATAATGCATATTTCCTGAAATAAAACCTACTTCATAGCACATGACTGATAATCATAAGACCAACAAAAAACAATAAAGAACAACAACTATAAACAATACATAGAAATATTCATAGCCTGGTTTTGCATACTAAAACATTCTAATAAGATATTTGCTAGAAGAGTAAAATTTCTGCATAGAATGCACGCTAATAGGTGACCCAGACATTATGTTGTTGGAACAGCAAAACTGACAAGGATAAAAACTTTATATAAAACGGGCCAAATGACAGAATCCCAATAGACTATCTCTAAGCATTATGTCTAACTTATTTATTGATATCCCTGAGGGGAGAATTTAGAAGTCTCATCAAGCTAACCAATTTACTTTGGTCTTAACTTAATAGACACATTAATGCAAACCTCCACACAACCCACCTTGTAAACAGTCTAACAGATTGCTCTTTGGAAATGAAAGGAAGAGCCCAAAGTGACATTAACATCCAAAAATACAATCAAATACAGAAATTAACCAATCAAAAGTCTAACAAATTAAAAGAAAATTCCAATGTAAGAAAAGCAAGTATAAAAATAGAGAACAATTCCCCCCCCCCTCCACCCCCAATCAAAGAAAAAACTAACCAGCTGAGTTGGGAGTTGAGGGTGAGTTAGCTTGGCTTCCATGGGCTGACACATTGGTAGCAGTGACAGCTGTTTTGGCAGCATAAATATTGGCTTCCTCTTGAAATTTACCTATGTTCTTCTTGTACCGGATTCGCTTATTTCCAAACCAGTTTGATACCTAGAGTAGTTTAATAAGATGAGAAAGTTCACATTTCATCCTTCAGAAACATTGCAGAAGAAAAAAAAAAGGCTTTATGGGAGAGGTGAAGAGGTAAGCTAATTGGTCTTATCCTACTTGTATTAATAATTTGGCAACAAAAGTAAAATCTGAAGAGCTTCAAAAGGACAACTACACGAAATGCGATTCTCTTGTTTAATATCACTAAAATTTAGTAAAACCACTGTGACAAAAATCTTCCTATAAAGGAGCTGCTCATTTAAGCTAGAACCCTTTTAATTTAGAGCAAGCATTTTAAATTTGCTTACATCTTCAGTTATGACACTAAAATACACCTAACGTTTCAGGAGGAATGCCCCTAGTGTTCATCAATGCGAAAGCTGGCTTTATGCCATCAAAATACACAGACCTTTAAATGTCCATATAGGTGCTTTCATGTGATAGATTAATTGCAAATTTTTAGAAGTTACATGACTTTATTGTGGACTGAGATTCTTAGCTGTATTTACGATAGACCTTAGGATCACTATAATTCAATCTACCAGATTTCACTGACTATTTTGTGTAAAGCTTGCTATTATCTACATAAGGAAAAACTGTAGCATACAAATGACTATCCCCTTGAATTCTAGGGTTTAAATGTTAAAGCCAGCAGACACAATAAACCTAATTTACTTTCATTTGTTAATTTATTTCCTTCATGTGGTTCACAGCAGGTGTCTTGGCTCCATTTGGTACCTCTGCTCCCTTCATACCAAGACCTCTGCCAGACACAAAGGGAGACACAGTTAAATTCAAGTTTTACCCCCATAATTCCTGCCCTGGAAAGGAAAGTTTTATATCCCACATTCCAGATATGATTTTGAACTAAAATGCTGAGGTTTTCATATAATTACAAACCAAACCATGAATCTGGTGAGGAAAGGGGGAGTTGATACCACATGTACCACAGTTTACACATCATTTATATTTAACTCCCAATGACAGCAGATAAAGAAAACTGTTGCAAAACTATAATTTTTATATTTATGTAAATATAATTTATATTAATAGAATATAATTTAATTTTTTAAATGCATTAGCAAACTTAAAACATCTTATAAGGATAGCACTGAAAGGCTTATACAACTTATACTATAGCAGAAATGTCAAGCCTTTTTTGAAAAAAAAAATCAGTCTGTACCACCACAATATTAGTAAACAAAAGAGAAAAAAATTCAATAAGAAAATGCTTTATTTATTGTAAATGCTGATGTCTACAGAAAAAGAGGTAAACTGGAGGAGGAAGGACACTTTTGGGTGTATTTCAGGATCACTGCATATCTAGTTTCACTTTGAAATTTATGTTTTTCTTGATATAACTTTCACTATTCGTAGGAATCGGTCATAATTATGGTTGCTTTTTGATTTATGGGATAGCAAAAGAAGAAAAAAGGTAAGGAGATTTTTTTCTCAGATAACTGCATAAGCTGAAAGAAAAGGGAAAAAGATGAAGCTAATTTGGGAGGACTTTTGAAGAAGAAATACCTAAGGTCCAATTATATGTGAAAAAAAATATGAGCTGAAGGGGGTAGAGAGGGGACATGTTGTAGGAGTGATTCCCTTCTAAATGACAAGAATGGAACTGGTAGGAAAGTGCTAGGTCAGTTCAGGGACTTCCTGCATTGTGCAACAGACAAGGATCCGGATAATGTATACAGTGTTATCATGAATGAACTAATTATTCAACAGTCATGGACTAAGGGCCTAATATGCGTTAGGCACTAGGGATGTACAGATAACAGACACAGAATGAGATATAAAATACAGAAAGAATAGTAGGTTTTATAGGAAGAGTCTGATTCACATTTTGAATAAGTTAATTTTGAAGAAGCTCTGGGCAGAGCCATGATGAAGTCCATTGGGAAGTAAAATACATGAGTTTGGTGCTGCAGGAGAGAAGTTCCATCAGGTATTCAAATGGAGGTATTATTTGTAGCTGTGAGCATGGAAAAGATAAAGCATATAGAGCATTGCTTTTCAAAGTTAAGTGTTCAAGGGGAAGTTGTTAAAACAACTTCTATTACCGATTTCACCCTCAAAGATTCTGATTCAGAATTAAGGTGACACTCAAGAATTTACATTTCTAACAGGCTCCCAGGGGATGCTGATGCTGCCTTCTGTGGATCACACTTCGAGCAGCTCTGGTATAGACAAAGGGCCCTTTAGAGATCTGGGGAGATACAGTCAACAGGCAGACTTCAGATGGATTTGGGTGTATGGGCAGCATATCTTTGTTTTGGGTCATGGGGTTTCAATAGCTTTTAGTAGATTTCAAAAGAATTTGTGACTTCAAAAAAAGACAATAATGATACAGTCCAAGAGGTATTCCCTGGCTTTGGGAACTAGGAGAAAGATTGAATAAATTATGTGATCCAACAAACCATGATTAGTAGATAGGGCAACTAAGACCCAAAAAGAAAGAGTGAGTTCCCTAGGATCCCACAGTTGACTCTTGTCAAAAATATGCTCCTTGCTTAATGCTCTTTCTATGATATCATATTATATTGTCTCCCATTGGACTTGTTTAACAATGGTAGCTTAGTTGCTTTGGGGAGAGACAGATGTGATGGGGAAGAAAGAATGGCATGACTTTGGCATGGGCAGAGGAAAGGGAAAGGTGACACAATATGTAAATAAGCATTTTAATGGACACACTATTTGTACCTTGAGTTTCCATAATGAAGAAAGTGAAGGTTGCAGGAACAGATCAGGATTTTAACTTGTATCCAGCTATACTATAAATTACCTCCAGGAGAATTCCTTTTACCTTCAACACGGAGTTGAAATTCTGAATTCCACACTTGGAATTCAGACAGCAGTAATTTAATTCTACTTTAAAAGCAGAAGGTTCCAGGATAAAATTCACTGATTTAATATTTGCTCCTTGTTTGTGGTACATACCTAGAAGCATTCCTGAAACATGCAGCAAGTCTCAAAAAGCATTAATTCCCTTTTTTTGTGGACAAGGGGTCTAGATTTGGACAAGAATGGTGATAGCCCTAGAAAAAACTAGGCTACTTGAATTTCACCACTGACATTCCAGTTTCCCAGAATTGTCAAGACTGAAAACGACCTTCAGCTGGGTCAAGGCACCTAAGGAAGGCCCAAGTTAAAAAGGAGTCAATTCTTTCTGCTTTATCTGAAAGAATGTTTTCAAGGATATTTGCTGCTGTAAAATCATCTTAGTTTGTTGGGGAGGCTCGGGCAATCCCTTCATTGTCAATACCTTTTGGGGAGCTCTATATTCTGACTGGACCTAATTCTGTATAGGTAAACACAGGTTGATGGGATCAGCACCCTGCAGGGATCAACAGAAGTCAGGATTCAATTCAGGGAGGTACAGATGCTTAGTTTATATAAAGGAGCATCTGCTTCATTTGAAAAGTGGTAAGTGAAATTTCTCACTACAGTAGTCTTCACTACTCCCTCCCCTCCCCAGTTTTAACGGAAATACCTGTACATTTAATTCTCCTTCATGTGACAAAATTCTAAGAAAAACTTTCTCCGACAGATTTCAGAACTATCACTATAGGTCTCAATTAGAAACCAGTGGTGGTATTTGAGGTTCAGACTGAATAAGAAGTTTGGGTGGATCTTTTGAGCAGACAAAATGTACGTATGTAAAAATATTGCCTACTGTTCTGCTTCATATTCATACTAAAAACTCTAGGCCTATAACAATTTTATATCATGTATCTTTCCAAGTCAACAGACACCACCTGTTATGGTTATTGCTCTTTGGGGGAAGGGGGCATTCAGTGACATTTTATTCAACCATTCCAATGTGATCGCAGTGACATGTTAAAATTCCTACACTCCATCAGTTAGAGAGTCAGCACATCAAGAGGAGACATTTAAGTTCCTTTCATTTAAAGGCTATATAACAACTAGTTCCATTCACTGACTCTTAAAGTTCCTGGGTTGGGCAAAAAATGGCTAAGGAATTGACTGAGTTTGAAAAAACAGCATGAGGAATGCAGGTAACTTCCCTAGTACACTTTAGACACTTCACCCATTTGAAGCAAAGGAGTGCTCGTTGGAAAGAACCCTAACCCTGTTTATACACTGTACTCTACTTATTCTTCTCTTCCTTCTGCTGGTCCTTCTCAAGTTTTGCCAAGTACTTACCTAGAAACTCACTTATACACATATACATCAAGTGCTTACCTTGATATTTTAAGGCTACAGCTGATGGAACTTGCAAGGCATGAATGTCCAGTAAAGCAAGACCTCCAAGAGCCTGTCCTGGAGGCCCCACCATGGCCAGGCTACAGGCTGAGGCTTTTGAGGGGCTGCTTACCTGGGAGACTGTGATGCCACACTTCTTGGCTAACTCCTCTTTGGCTTCCTCACTGGGGTAAGGGTTGCTGAGATGGGAATAGAAATATTCATTCAGGATTTCTGTCGCTTGCTTGTTGAAATTCCGTCTCTTCCGCCTTTGTAAAGAGAAAGGAAACAATAACAAAAAGGCTCACACCAAATAAACATAAAATGGGAGAGAATAGAATCTACTTCTGGGAGAAGACAAATTTTTGAGCAAAAGGTGAATTGGAGCACATTTACTAAAAGGGACTGGATGCCAAAACCATAACTAAAAGCATTTGCTCAATACTTCATTGTGTACCATCTGGGCACCGAACAGAAGAGTGGTCACGGATATTTTTGCAGAGTAGTGAGGAGCATAAAGTTTCAAAATTCGGGCCATCTTGGTTTGTTCACTTTGTCACCCAGGCTGGCGTGCAGTGGTGTGATCTTGGCTCACTTGAACCTCTACCTCCCGGGTTCAAGCGATTCTCCTGCCTCAGCCTCTTGTGTAGCTGGGATTACAGGCACACACTACCACACCCGGCTAATTTTTGTATTTTTAGTAGAGATGGGGTTTCATCATATTGGCTTGGTTGGTCTCTAACTCGTGACCTCATCATCTTCCTGCCTTGGCCTCCCAAAGTGCTGGGATTACAGGTGTGAGCCACTGTGCCCAGCCCCATCTTGGTTTTGAATCCTGGGTCAATTGAGTATCAGCTGGGTGATTTTGACCAGCTTCTTCAATGAAAGTGAAGAGGGTCATACTGACTTCACAGGGTGAGAGTAGGGAAGAGAGGAGACCACATAAAGACAGCATTCAGCACAGCGCCCAACACATGGCAGGTGCCACAGCTTGGTCTTTCTTCTTACCAGGTTCCAGGCACTGGGCCTTACCCCTCCCTCTTGGCAATCAATTCAAGTTATTCATTTTTCACAACTACTGAGGTAGATACGATTATTTGTATTTACCGATAAAGAACGGAGCGCAAAGGTCACTCAGCTGGTATGTAACAGAGCCAAGGTATTAATTCAGGTCTGACCGACTACAAAACCCAGTCTGTCTCTTCTATACAAATGAGCTCCTCACAATTACACAGAGATTCTGCAGCCATAAGTTAAAAATAAGTTATCATGTTCTTTCCATTCTATCCCCATGCAAATGCACGTAACATTCTTAAAAGGCATCTGGAGAAGAGGGCACAGAACTGACTGAAATTAACCCCCAACAGCTTGACCTCCCTCAGAAGGAGAAAAGTGGCACTTCTTAAGCAAGAACAGCTGCTAAATGGTAAAACAAAAGCCCACAGAATTCTTTTTCACATACAGGTTGCCAAAAAGGAGAAAATCACTTTTTTTGAATAAAAGCATTTTTCTGCCTTAAAAAAGAAAAAGTGCTAATTGAACTAACTTAAAGTGAGAATCACTTTATTGCTTCCTGACAATGAAGGCCTGTGGATAGCTGAGGGCGTTGCAGGCTCATTGCAGGGGCTGGCTGGCCCTCCTTAAAGTTGTGGGTCCTTCATCTTTAAATTAGCTTGCTTAGCACTTCTGCATTTCCTGCTTTTATTAAAAGCTTTTCCTTATGGAAAAAATTTCCAGAACATCCCTGATTATGCCAGGATATAGGATTTCCCAATTTAGCCAACAGAAAGCACGGATGGCCTTGCTAGACAGGAAATTCAGCTAATATTGTATTTTCAGGGTCCCGCTTGGATTAATTAACACAATAAAGTGCCTGATTTTACCGGATGAACACCATCTGTCCACAGGTATTAACCACATCTGTCCAGATTATGCCAAGCCCAAGTCACTCTCCTAAATCATGCTGAGTTTCTGGGTCACTCAGCATCAGAAATTGTACAGATTGGATTTAAAAGCCCAACTGCAAAGTGGGCATGTGTTAAAAGCTCTTGCATGATGGCAATTTGAGGAAGATAGCCAAGTGACTAACACAGTCTGCAGGCCAGGCTTTAGATCACCTTTGGCTTCTCTTTCTTCTTCGCCTAAAGAAGACTGTTGTTTTAGGCCTGGGGAACTGGACCCTGAAGGCTCCCTAATTGGGAGAGCCTCCGTTCCCTCATTCAGTTGTTTGCATTAGCATTACTGTGTATTTTTTGGGACTCTTCCAATTGAGCTCAAAGGAAACCTCTCTGGAATGAGCTGGTGGTACGCGGATGGTGCAGACAGCTGTTCCCAGCTCTTCTCTCCTTGTGATGTGCAATCTTCCCTAGGTGGTCTCATCTACTCTGATGGACTCGCTTATCACCTCTTTTAGTAGCTGTCTTAATCTAGGGTGTTTGAAATCCTAGGATCAGGATTTTTCAGAATTTCAAGAAACCTAGTGAAAATAATACCTTTCTACAATAAGGTTGAGCTAACTGAGACGCCTGGTTTCTTTGCTTTGGCTTGAAGTGTTATCACCTTGCTGAGTTAACATTTGTGATTTCAAACCAATCAGTAGCTCTGTGAGTTGGGCATCAAGGTTTTGAATTTAAGAAATTTGGAAGTTAATTAAATATTACTGGATAAACATGGTGTTTTAGGGACAGAAAATTTTTGAAGCACAGGGTCCACAGGGGAAGTTTTTTATAAAAGACTCATGATAGTGAGACATGTAGACATCACAGACATACACTCTTAACTACCAAATTTGTTATCTCCTGCCCTAATACCTCTGCTAAGAGCCATTGGCCCATTTATGACTGCAGACTCCAAGCATCTTCAGACAAACTGTTTCCAAAACTAAGATCACCTTTTACCCAAATCAGCTCCAGTTTCCTTGTTAGCCTTATTATTTAGTGACATTACTACAGATATAGTTCATTATATTTGCTAATTTGTTCATTCCTTCCTTCATTCATTCAAAGATTTGAGTACCTAGCATGTGCTAGAAACTAGGAGTTTCTCAACTCTTCCTGCTTTCTTACCTTCATCAAATGATTGTCCCCTAAGCAAGTACTGCCAGTTCTACACTTTCAAATCAACCTCTTTTGTTTCATTCTAATTGCGCTGCTATTTGTGAAGTGAGTGAAGAGGAGCCGCTGCCTATTGTACTACTGTATGACTAGTGCTGTCCAAGAGTACTTTGTGCAATGAGTGAAATGTTCTATATCTCTGCTGTCCAATGCAGTAGTCACTGGCTGCGTGTGGCTACTGAGCAGCTGCAATGTGGCTACTGTAACTAGAGAGCTAATTTTTAAATGTTTATTCATTTTAATTTAGTATTCAGTTAACTTAAAATCAAATAGCTGTATACCAGAGCAACACTAGATCAATGCTTTCCCAAGAAGCCCTCTTCGAAAAAGATTGTAGCTCTGGGGACACCATCAGAAACACAAAATATCTTTGGAACCTCTTGTTTTAGTCCACTCTATAATATACCAATGTTTTTCTTAAAATAAGAATATTTTCTTTGGAATACTTATGTAAAATGTGAAAAGTATTTCAATTTATTCTGTGTGGCACCAGTCTGAGGAGCACAGGCTTCAACAATTGTTCTTTATATTGTCTTTTCTCCAGTTCAGCTCATCTTCAAGAGACTCACTAGAGTAATCTTTCTAAACCATAGATATGATGTCACTAATCATTATAAAATTTAATAATAATGTATATATAAACAACAATGTACAATAGTATATAACAGTAATATATAACACAGTAATCATTATGATAGCTGAATTATGATGTAAATATTATGTGTCAGATACTATAGTAAGATTTATTCCTATTTACAGGATGATCTACATTTTACATGTAAGAAAACCGAGTCTTGGGAAAACGAGTCACAGGGTCATAAAGGTCATCAGGGTTGTAGCCAGAATTTGAATCCAGTGCAATTTTATGTGATAACTTCCCACACTTCTTCTTTAAATAGCTCTGAGGGTTTCTGCTGTTTGATAGGATAAATTTAAAATCTTCACTGGTACAGTTAAGGTTTTTCAGTGGATCTTTCCTATCCCTAGTGCCTCATTTCCCCTCAATCCTACACATGCTCTGAACAATTTCATCTAGCCACATCATATGCCTCTGCATTCCCCAAAGACTCGTGGCTTTCATGCTCCTGTGGCTCTTTACACCACCCTGCATCTTTCTCTCCCACAACATCCGCCACAGATTTACATATGTTTCCCCAACTAAACAGCAAATTCCTCAAAGGCAGAGGGCAGATCTCACTCATATTTGAAACCCTTGGGTCTAACACATAGTAAGCACTCAAGTAAGGAATGCTTGCTGAAGTAGAATTATGTTGTTTATTTTGCTGTCATTCTTTCTGTTTGGCAAACATCCTGCTCCTCTGAGACTCAGTATTTTTCCGCCCTCTCTCTGGATCCTTTCCTTCAGGTGGAGTAGGTAGATGAATGAACTGAATGTGTAGCATGTGGTGTTATGTGTAGTTGGAACAGTATTTGTCCTGTGAGATTATGAGCTCTTTGAAGGTAGCACCCACATTTATATGCACTTTTTTCATCTTTGATGTTCCAGTGGCTACTATAACATGAGGCAGATAGTAAGAGCTCAGTTAGATAAACCAGTAAATCTAAGTAGAGTGCCAGTGTGACCAGACTAGACCTTCTTGGATGTCCTTTCCTCTTTCTTGCCATCCTCTCTTTGGCAATATACTTTATGTAATCCCCTCTATTGCAGTGAAGTATACAGACATACTTTTAATTATCTGTTTATGTTACTGTTATTTCCAGCAAAATGTTATAGAAAAACAGTTAAGATTACTGCTTGAAAATCAGTTAGTTTATAAGTTCTCTCCCTCTTTTAACTAAAAAAAAAAAAAAAAAAAAAAAAATGTTATTTATAGTCCTGATAATAAACTTACCAAGTTGTATGGCACAATGCTTGGTATATAGCATGATAGGAGGTATGTTGAATGAATGAATGAATGGAATTTTTAAGTTAAACCTTCCTGGTACAGTTAAGTCAATCTAAGGAAGAGAGACAGGAAATGACTTGAGTGGGATAAACCTGGGCCCAGAGAGGAGGTGAGGAGTGTGGTGGACAGAACTCCAGAACTGTAGACCCTGGTGTACACACCTTCCCTGTGAGTGGATGGCATAGGAAATATGATGAGGTTCCTCCTCAGCTGACTTTGAGTAAATGAAAGGGAAGATTCGATTAAAGCCTTAAAATGGAAACTTTCTCCTACGGGCCCTCAGGAAGAAAACAGGCAGCCAAATTGTGAACTGCCTATTGAGAAGGGCAGCCTCTAGGAACTGAGGCCCTCGGTCCTACAATGAGAAGGAAACGAATTCTGCCAACAATCAGAACAAGCTTGGAAGGAGACCCTGAGCCTCAGATGAGATCACAGGCTCAGCTTATAAGCTTGATTACAGATTCGCTGTGACTAGGGCAGAGGATCCAGCTAAGCCATGCCCAGGCCCCTGACCAACAGAAACCGTGCGATAATAAACTTGTGTTGTTTTAAGCTGCTTAATTTGTGGTAATCTGCTACGCAGCAATAGAAAGCTAATACAATGAGTGTTCCACAACAAAGTAGGAACACTCAATTCTACACACCTATTAGATTACAAAGACTAATCTTATTACTAAATCAAGTCCTCTTTGTATTTTATTTGTCTTCCATGAAATCTTTTTTGGTGAGGCCCTGCCCATCAGATGCATGGTTTAGAGGAGCATGTGAATATCTGCAGTGAGTGTGTCTTTCTTACTAAGTTTGCTTAGCTATCTCTCCCAATGACAGTTAGTGACGCTGGAGGCACTGATATGAATTCCCCAATCAGGATGTCGGGCAAACATTTGCTTTTGAACTGAGAAGGCCATTTGCTCAGCCTTGGGCTGGCATCTGGGGTCATGTTCTTTCACTGGTAATAAATATAACCCCAAAATGAAATGATAGTAACAGTGACAATAGGTGAGTTGTTTTCGTTTTGAATCTTGGCTCAGAAGCAATGATTCAAAGGTTGTAACCAAAGCAAGAAAAGGACCCTGTCTTAAAGTGATTGTCTGTCTGGTGCCAACTGGAACACTCTAGGCAAAGGCCGGTGGAAGTGAAAGAAACTTGTGGACAAAGCTCTCCAAGCTTTGTGTCTGACCTTCAACTGGGCACAGTGGAATTACTGAGAGAAGATATCCAATGAGACAATTAATTCTGCTCCTCCCGTCTCTCTGCTTACTTTCTTGAAAAGAACTCAGTCTGGAGCCAACTGTTCTTTTTTTTTTTTTTTTTTTTTTTCAATACCTGCCAACATAAATACTAACTCCAGCATTTTAACTAGAGGAGTTACCATGGAGATGTAAGCAATACACGCAGGGTGGCAGTGGCACAGAGGAAGGACCCAAACAGAGGCCACCAGTCACTTGCACTTTGCACTATGCAGAACAGGCTGTATTAAAGAAGCCAGGCAGACAGCAGGCCACGGGTGAGGGAGAGGCACAGAGGATCCTGCTTTAGGGTGATTTTGCCTATTTCCACTCCATTACGATACCCAGTTGGGGAAAACTACCTTCGTTTTTACTTTCTCTTGACTTATTCTATGGAATTCTACTGGCCCAGAGTTACATTTTGCTAGCTGGCATTCTCGTGTTCTAGTCCATGCAACCCAAAACACATTGACTAAAGGGAGTGAGGAGAAGATGCCAGGGCGTTTTAAAGAGGTTCAAGGACTGTAAAGACCACAATTATGAAGACAGAGAGAAATGCAGGTAGGAGAGCTGAATAAAACATGATCTCAGGGGTGAAAAAATTCAAGAGGAGTAATAAATCATTCTATCTGATTGAAAAGAGACAAAATTATAGATTGTGAAATGGTACACTGACCCTGACATATCTAACGTCCTAACGATAAAAATAACAGATTGGGATTATTATCAAGAATTTAAATATGAATGTTATCTGAATTCACATATGACAAATTTAAGACAAATTCTAGATCACAAAGCATACCCAAAATCAAAATGTATTTGCTAGATGAATTATCAAAATATTCTTCTAGAGTAGATGAAAGATATGACTATTACTATTTTACAGGCCGGATAACAGAAGCAAAAGGAATCAAAGGGATTCACATAAATCTATTGGTCTAGAGAGTAGGGGAACAAAGAGATGTTCTCAGTTCTTGTCTTCTTTTAAAGGTCCTTTCTATCAATGGTTTCTTCAACTGAATGCTCTGAACTCACAAGTAAGGACATGAGCAGCAATGCCAGATGGAAACCATCAAACCAAGTTGGCCTATGTTAGACCATCTCCTTGTCCCTCTATGTCCAAAGTGCCATGTCTTATTCATTTCTGCACTCCTAAAATTAGCCCAGAGACAGCAGTTTACTTAGAAATATTTGTTGAATTGAGTGCACTCTCAATCCATCTACAGGGTGGAAAAGATCCCAATTTCCAAGCAAATGGAATAAACTTTACTGAAGAGAGCCTGTCGTGATAGAATGCTGGTAAGACAGCTGCAGGCCCATAGTTATAAGACGCATCTATAAGAGAGGTACCTAGTGCTATGAAAAGAAAAAAAATCTCACTGTACCTAAGTCCTCCTTGCTGCTACCCACAGTGCGTAACATAGTGATAAAGGTCATCTCCTGCAACCATGTATTTTCCTGGTACTGTGTGAAACCAATGACCTATCTAGTCTCACAGAACCATTCTCAGGGTACCATTTAGTTCAGCATTGATGGGGTGAAACTAGAGCCTATAAGGGTGGCCAGCTATGGACTCTAGCCCCAGATCAGTGACTCCCACAGAGGGCAGGACAGCCCCATGGGAGACTCACCGCGCATCCAGAAATCGGGAACGCAGGATCATCACGGCCTCGCACGTGCTCTGCTTGAGCTGCATCTGGATGGAGCTGAACTTGCGGTGGATGATGCTGACCATCCGCTCAATCTCCTTTGGGGAGATAGGCCTGGTCCGGCTTTGCTCTCGCAGGAGGTTCATCACATGGGTGGTGAACTCGTTGCAGGCCTGGAATGGCAAGACAATAAACACAGTCATTGCGGGTCCAAGCCTCAACACGTATCAACTCTATGACACAAGGAGCATGTGGGCTTTTCTAAAGACTTGTGCAAATAAAGAAAACTAAGATAGTTTGTGGTAGACGTCCATTTCAGCCCCTGTGGCTCTAAGTTTTGGCGATAATGTTGAATTTTTTTTAGACATAAAATAATTTCTTAATCATTTTATCTTAACTTCTTTTCCATGATTTTACCACAGTAAAATGTAAGAATATGACTTCTAGTATAAAACACACTACACCACCCTTTGTCCCAAAGTTAACAGTCAAAGAGAGTTTGGGGTCAAATGTATCATGTGCTTTCTGCCTTGCTCATTATTTCTGATATAGGAGTGCTTCCAAATACTCAATTTTAGAATGCATAAACAGCCAAAAGAGTTTAAATGGAATCATGGAATTAAAAGCTTTGATAACTCTTCTGGGAGATTTCTCATCCATCTATTTCTGTTTCAAGTTTTATTATAAGAACTTCCTCTCCTGCTCTGGCCTTCTGAAGATCCACTATGTCTGTAACACAAAGGGAATCTGTCCCCAGGGGTCTTAGAGAAACAGCATCAAAACATGATTGAGAGGATTCAGGAACTATCCCTGCAGAAATAAAAATTCTCAGGTTATAAACTAGCATATCATCAGCTCCGGAGGTGGAGTTGAAAATCGTATTTCCCCACCTCCTTATTTAACAGGGAGAAAAACTGTGGCCCAGAGAGGTGAAGGGACATTTCCACAGGCACACAGCAAACATGAAGAGGCAGAAGTAGCACCTGAGCCCTTCCTAGTTTAGGCCAGGGCCTCTGGGCTAAATCTGAACTTACCCCTCTGAAAACTCCTGCCCTCTCTTTTAGTTACTATGACTTACTTAGCATCCATAATCTGGTTTCCTTAGCTGAGCATTCAGTAAAACATCTATTCACAGATTCACTCAAAGCAATACTGTAAAACTGTATTAGATTCACAACAAAAAAGGCAAGACGATGCTTTGAGAGTTAAAGAACTAAAGACTCCATTGCTCCAACTTTTTTTTTTTTGAGATGGAGTCTCGCTCTGTTGCCCAGGCTGGAGTGCAGTGGCGCGATCTCAGCTCACTGCAACCTCCGCCTCCCGGGTTTATGCCATTCTCCTGCCTCAGCCTCCCGAGTAGCTGGGACTACAGGCACCCGCCACCTCGCCCGGCTAATTTTTTGTATTTTTTAGTAGAGACGGGGTTTCACTGTGTTAGCCAGAATAGTCTCGATCTCCTGACCTTGTGATCTGCCCGTCTTGGCCTCCCAAAGTGCTGGGATTATAGGCGTGAGCCACCGCACCCAGCCTGCTCCAACTTATTAACGGCAGAAACACGCTCGTTATTGATAACATTACACTGCCGTTGTCATATGTGTCGATAACGCAGTACCAATAACAATAGTACACATTTACTGATTATTCACCTAAGAACTCCTTTGAGGTTGGTTGGTCAAAGGTACATAGGCAGGTGCATCCACTGGACTGTGTCTACACTGGTGAATGGGAGGCCTGGGTTTTTGCCCCCGCCTCCGTGAATATTTGGAAACATCCTTTCACTACTCAGTGCCTCATTTAATTCACCCAAAAGTGGCTTTAATCACTCCTGACCCTCCAGCAAGGTTAACGGCACCCACACTCCTGTGCTATGACCTGCAGACTGAGCAAATCCCTCACAGGAACACAGCAGAGAGGCTGAGTGTGAGCACAGCCTGGGTTCACAGCTCCTGCCTCTGGGACTCACTTGGCTGTGGGATCTTCAAAGTTACTTAATGTATCTGTGCCTCGTTTCTCTAATTTGTGAAACCGAGATGGCAACACCCACCTCATAAGGTGTAGTAAGGATTAAATGAGTTACTATATGCGTGCCTGGCCCTACAAACACATGTCACAATGATCTCTTCAAAATATAGATAACTTAGAAATCCAGCATATTTGGATATATCGATAACCGGGTAAACTTCTCCAGAGTTCAATTTCCCTCTTGGTAAAAGTACAGGTGGTGATAAATACCTCCTTTCTACTCTACAGGCCTATACAGAAGACATACCCATAGAAGACTGGGTCCTTATAGCATGTTACTCTCCACTCTCCAAGAAAAGTGTTATATAAACATGAGATCTATATAGTAGGTTCATTCCCTAGCCAGCCCCAGCACCCAGAACTGTACAACCACGAGAAGGAAATAAAACCTGGCAGCAAGTTCACTGAAATTTGGAGACCACAGGATGGAGAGTGGAGGGCTAGGCACATAGCAAGCATCCCAGCGGCCTTTCTAGAGAAACAACCTCCCACAGGGCTGCAGCCTCCCCACCTCGTCTGGGCTTAAAGAGAGGAGGGGCTGGTTGTGAAGGAGGATTGTCAAGTGCACCAGCTCTCAGCTGGGAAGCCACAGTGCTCGGCTAATAATAATGTGCTTCATTATGGTGAATACAAATACTCACAATATCTGATGTTTATTCAGGGCACTGTATCCCGGGGCCCTTTCTGCTCTTCACAAAACAGACAGTGGAGTCATTTCACCCACTGCTGAGGTGGAGCAAAGCAGCTGCTAAACAGCTGCCGAGGAACACACAGCAGAGAGCAGAGCAAAGCTCCAAGTCCGTTTGAGATGGACAAAGCATAATGATCCAGATCGTTCCAGTACCTGGGAAGGAAGGAGCTATCCACACCTCCTCCTCACTTCCCTCAAGCCTTGTACCTAAAGAAGCTGGGCTACTTCCCACAGGACAGGCACTCACAATATGACAGGAATGTGAATACTTGGGGTTACAACTGTTAATTAAATAAAATCCTCACATGCTGAACGTTTCTCAACAGAAGAGACAGTACTGTAGGCTGTAATAAAAAAAAACAAAAACAAAAACAAAAAAAATAAACCAGTTACTTTCTGGGAGCTCAGGCTGCCTCCATAGGGCAGAGGGATTTCGAATAGACCTCCCAGGTTACAGGGCAACATTGTTTGTGGAAGCAGACAATGAAGGCGAAGCCTTTCAAAAGTCTCCTATAAGGTTTAAGTTTACATCCTGAACTGTAAGACCTATCTTCTTCCTTGACTCCTTCAAAAAGATGGATTGGATTGAGATCCAAGGATGAGATTGGATTTGGCTGCCAATCTCATCAACAAAAGAAACTGGGATCTTAGGGCTGTCTTAGCTATGAACTGAATTAACCCAGTTCAGTTCAACATTAGAGATTTAGTCCTGCCAATTCCCCAACAGCATTATTTACAAAAGCTAAAAAATCCTACAAAACCACAGGATTTTTTTTTTTTTTAAAGTAGATCTTGGAATAAAATTCAGGTTTCTGACATCATGGTTTTATCTATTATAATATGCCACCCACTGCTGGGCGCGGTGGCTCACGCCTGTAATCCTAGTACTTTGGGAGGCTGAGGCAGGCGGATCACATCAGGAGATCGAGACCATCCTGGCCAACATGGTGAAACCCCGTCTCTACCCAGAATACAAAAATTAGCTGGACATGGTGGCACAAACCTGTAGTCCCAGCTACTCGGGAGGCTGAGGCAGGAGAATCGCTTGAACCCCAGGCGGAGGTTGCAGTGAGCTGAGATCGTGCCACTGCACTCCAGCCTGGGCAACAAAGCGAGACTCCGTCTCAAAAAAAGTCTCCTGATGGTTTCTTTATTTAATAACCTCAGGGTGAAACAATGGCTGATTCAGGGAGTTTTTTGTTTTGTTTTGTTTTTGGAGGGATAAGGGTGAGGGTGAGCTACAATAGTTAATTATTGTGTAGTTATCTGCCATCACCATGCCAAAAATAAAACAACAGAATTAATTATTAAGTAACCAATTTGGTAATTTCAGGTAGGTACTACTAAAATACTGACACTTTCACCTGACCAAGGTTTTCTATTTTTAAAAAATCCCTATAAGGAACTGTTACAGGAAAATGAAGAAGATGTATCTCTCAGACACACTAGCTAGAAGGTTAATAGCATAATTTCTCTACAATCTGCTGTTTACCATAATTAACAACACAACTAATATTAATAAGTTATTAAGCATCCAAAATATATTAAGCAGTATTCACTTCTTAACTAGAAAATGCCCATATAAACAAATAGATGACATTTTAGCACTTTTAAAAATAATAAATACAGATGACCACCACAACTTCTACACTGAACATAATTTGCTTCTGTACTGATGGAGATTTTAAGTTCTCGATTTCCAACATCTTTATTGTTTAGAATAGCTAAGTACCCACAAGGAGTTTCTGAAGAGAATATTCTTATCACAACCCTCTCTTAGGTGCCAGTAATCTAGTCCAAGGAAGTAACAGAGAAGACAACCTGGCTACTCCATTGTGGAAAGACACCCACATTCTCTTCTTACAAAGTGGAGTCAGGCATTGTTCTAATAAGAGCCCTTAGGGTAAGGGTCAAATCCTGGATTCTAGGGCAAATGCTCTCCCTCATTAAATGTGTGACCTCCACCACATCTTAACCTCGTTCATCTCCATTTCCTCACCTGTATCAAAAGGGAGAGGATGGCAGTACCTGTCCTGGGTGCCCAATCTCAACACTGCCTTGAGGAGCAAGTACCATTATGTCAGCCACAGTGTTTTGTGATTGGTGACATGCTATTGGAATGTACTGCAGCTGTCACGATTTTTAGTCATTTTGGATGAGGATGGAAGAATGATAAGAAGGTTTAAATCAAGGAAGCAGTTCTACGTTGCTGGCAACCTGAGCTCAGACTAAAGACAGTTTTCAACACTTCCCAACCTAACATCCATAGCAGTTATGGTTTAGTGAAGGAAGTCACACCCTGGGCTTGTCTTGTGTCCTGTTCTTTGGCATGAGTTAACCTGGAGGACAAATCTGACGACAGCTTGCTATGCCAGAGGACAGGGTTATTGGTGAAGGCGAAGTACGAAGAACACTGGGTAATAAGAACCCAAGAGGTCAGCGAGAGGTCTGTCCCCATTTGCCTTCCAAAATTACCCTTTTAGGTTAGGGCAGACTGCAAATTCTAAACGATGGTCATGGCTGGGGAAACTGTCCGAGTTCAGCCAGCTCTCTGAGCTCAGCATTGCCTGGGATCTGGGGAAATGTCTATAGGAGCCAACACTGTGGCAAGAACATTTGTTCTTTCCCAAGAAGGCAAAGGAGGATGACTCACAGCTTCTTACCACAGCTTGCTTTCATTTTCCTCCCCTTCACCCTCCCTACACCTTGTCTGATGGTCAAATTTCACTATTCTTGGCTTCACAGCAATTTTTTTGCCCTCATAAAAGACAGGATTTTGTAGAAATCCATTCCAAAGGTAGATAGGAGTGCAGTAATGAAACTTTATTCACTTTAAATTTTAAAATGCCTATTTCTATTTTAAAATTTAAATTTTCTATTAAGTTTGCATTTGCCTTCTACCTAGTTATGAGTGGACTGCACAGGGTCTTCTACCTTCCACTTTTTCTCTCTCTTCTTTTTTGGCTTTTAAAAAGGAAGGGGCCGGGTGTGGTGGCTCATGCCTGTAATCCCAGCACTTTGGAAGGCTGAAGCAGGTGGATCACCTGAGGTCAGGAGTTTGAGACCAGCCTGGCCAACATAGTGAAACCCTGTCTCCACTAAAAATACAAAGATTAGCTGGGTATGGTAGCGCCTGCCTGTAATCCCAGCTACTCAGGAGGCTGAGGTAGGAGAATTGCTTGAACCTGGGACATGGAGGTTGCAGTGAGCAGAGATCGTGCCACTGCACTCCAGCCTGGGTGACAGAGTTAGACCCCATCTCAAAAAAAAAAAAAAAAAAAAAAAAAAGAAGAAAGAAAGAAAGAAAAGAAAAAGAAAAGAAGGGAAGGGAAGGGAATGATTCAATGAGAGTAAAGTAATGGAGAACTTCAGTACGATGTTGCATCACAAGAGGTAACAACAAACTCACCTATTATCTAAATGAAAACTGCTGTTAAAGAACTCCTGATAAAGTAGCATGCTTACACTAACCAGAGGAACTAGCGTTGCTATATAGATGTGTGTATGTGTTTGTGGGGAGGATGGGATGGGGGTTCTCTATTAGAGAGGGGCTCTGTTATAATCAGGAGACCCCACATGTATTGCTTTGTAGTTAACAGCCTTTCTTGCCCTTTTCTTTATGTAAGTTTTATGGTCCTTCACATCCGTGACTCCAAATCCACAGATCTATGCCACACATCAGCTTTCAGAATTGAGTATGCAGAACACCGAGTCCCACAGACCATTTGTGGAGTGCCCGGATTAGAATCCCAGTTTGTCTGGCTCCATGGGTCTCCTGAACCCTTTAACCTTTTAACAAAGGATGATGTGTATCATATTCCATACCATATATTAGGTAAAAGAGGGAGTATGTTTAACTCTCATTTGAACTGAGTCTGGGTAAAGTGAGGGACTCTAGGGCCAAGTTTTAAACACTTTCCCATAGGATACTATGAGCACCCAGAAAAAGTATAATCCTCCTAATAAATAAGGAAAACAAAAGGGCCAGAGAAAAACCTCCCACCTTCTTGCAGGTTAGCTGGTGACTCTGCTGATCACCTACAGCGCCTGGGTGAGAGCCAGGACTGCCCATTATAGGCACACATTCTGGAGTCCAGGCATGGAGTGTTCCTTCTATGCATGATTCATGTTTCCTTGAAATCATCACTTACAGCGTCGCACATTTTTTAATGCCTTTACCTCCATTGAACGCAGAGGTTTTTTAACAGTTGAGACCAGGACTTGGCAGACTCAAGTTTGGCCAGGGCTCTGTGGCCGGGCAGGGGATGCCGGGCACACGGACGCCAGCACCTGGGAAAGGTTAGCCGCTCGTCTCTACAAGTCCCGGGGTTGTGCTTCCTGCACCCTTTCCTAAATGACCTGGGTGCTGAGCCCCAGGTGATTCTGGTTACCTGCTCGTATTTCTCCAGCTCCGTATGGTAGATTTGTCTGATCTGTGAGAGTTTGGCTCTGTAATCTGAATGTTCCACTGAGTTGTCTGAACCTGCCCCTCCAGAAGCCGCCGCCGCTGCCGCTGCTGCCGCCGACCCTCCGCCCTTCTCAGGCCCCGCCACGCCTTCCGCTAACAGCATGTTGTCCAGCCGCATCAGCTGGGGATCTGTGGGCTCCTCCTCCTGGGCTCCTCGGATACTCAAAACTACAGAAAAGGACAAAGGGAAGAGAGCGTTAATAGTAACCCAAGAAAGAAAATTCAAAAACAAAACACATTTGTGTTCTTTGGCTAAATAAGCTGCCAAATTACTTGCAAGATGCCATTTGAGGAATAGAAGAAAGGCTGGAAAAAGAGAAACCGAGAGGGTGAGCAAACGAAGGAGGTACTTGCTTTCTTCCAAAATTACACTCCACTTGTATGTGGAATCTAGAATAATCACATTTATAAGAGGCAGAACGTAGAATCACGGGTACCATGAGTTGGGGGGAGGAGTGGGGAGCTATTGTTTAATGAGCACAGAATTTCACTTTGGGAAGCTGAGTTTTTGAGATGGCTGCAAAATAATACAAATGTACTTAATGTCACTCAACTGTACACTTAGAAATAGTTTAAAATGGTAAATTCGGCCGGGCGCGGTGGGTCACACCTGTAATCCCAGCACTTTAGGAGGCTGAGGCGGGTGGAACACAAAGTCAGGAGATCGAGACCATCCTGGCAAACATGTTGAAACCCCATCTCTACTAAAACACAAAAAATCAGCCAGGCTTGGTGGCGCACGCCTGTAGTCCCAGCTACTCGGGAGGCTGAGGGAGGGGAATACCTTGAACCCAGGAGGCGGAGGTTGCAGTGAGCCAAGATTGCACCACTCACTGCACTCTAGCCTGGGCAACAGAGTGAGACTCCATCTCAAAAAAAAAAAAAAAAAAAAAAGGTAAATTCTATCATATATATGTTTACCACAATAAAAATTTTCAATTAGAAAAATGTAATTATAACAAAATATATTTTTTACTTTTATCCCCATACTAATTTCAGTTTAAGGAAAAGCATTTCCCTCTTTCTCATTTTAAATTTCTGTAAGTTTGTGGTTTTGCACTCATTGCCTTTCTTTGCAATGTTTGATCAGTTTAAATTTTTCATTTCCAAAATCACCTAAGGTACATAAATCCAGTACATTTGGAATGAAATCTTAAGACCTTTCCTGTGGACTAGCAGAGGGTGAGGTCTAACATAGCAAGAAGACAAACTGGCCCTTGAGCAGGGTCGTTCAGCTCCAAAAATTGAGATCTATCTGTTCTGAGTGATAAGGACTCCGTCCTGTTGGAAACAAGGGTGAGGTCCTTTTAACAAGCTGTCTCCAGGGATTCGGGGAAGCCAGTGCTCTGGTAGGATGGCGTCTCAGATCAATGAGATGGCTGCTTTTTATTAAAACACCAGGACCCTTGGTGGTGATTTGGACTGAAGGAGATCCAGTGATTTAGTAAATCAGCAGAAGAGCGAGACAGTCTTTTTTTTACTACCCCTTCAGACAACCTCCCATAAAATAAATCACTCATCTAAATCCAGTTCGGTTGTCAGCAGCCAAGTCTTTGTTAAGAGGGAACATAAAAAGTGTTTTCAATGTTTAAGAAATTGAAAAGAATGTGTGGGTAGGGTGGGAAAGAGGAAGTGATTAAAGGCAGAGGAGAGGGGTCCGGTGTTGGCTCACATTTTGGGGATGGAGGTGGCAGGGTCTAAGTCCCTGGTGGATATTCGCACACCAGAGCAGAGTCAAGAGCCGTTTCATGGCAGGGTGCATCTGGTGAGCCCCAGAGGGAACGTGCCAGTTCCAGGTGTCTCCCCAGCCCTGGCAAAACAGGGCTGCGGGTTGTGACAGGGAAGGTGAAGATGAGTTCAATGAGGGTATGTCTAGATGTCTGAGTGTTCCATCACATATAATACCAGCATAACTGCTGGCTGTGCCCACATGCTCCTGGCTGCCAACAGGCAGCACAAGAACCAACCCTGAACGTTGTTCAGAAGAAATCCCAATTCCTAGGCCAAAAGGGAAACTACAGTATGGCTCTCACAAAACACGAGACCATCCAATGGAATAGTGAGCCATGTGGACCAGAGGTGGCCATAAGGAGCAAAGAGGACAAAAGGTGCAGAGCAGAAGCTTGGGCTCCGTGATGAAGTAAAAAAGGATGAGAGTAAGGGAAGGAGAGGGAGGGAGGAGGGAGAGCAAGTAGCTGGGAAGGAGAAAAGAAGGAAGCCCGCACCCTAGACACAAACCACAACGCTATCAGGTCATGATCTTTTCTCTTCAAACCTGAATGTGTAATATTCTGCTACACAAAAACAAAATTGCTACAGTAGTGATGGCAAAAGGTTAGGAGATCATTGAGGTTTATTTTGTGGACTTTTTTTCAATAAAATCCTTCTTTTGTAGGCTCAGGAGACTGAATGGGAAACTGCTTCCTTTAGCTGATCTTTGAATAATAAGGATTTAGTCACGTTATTGTTTCTCAAATTTATTTACTCAAATCTCCAAAGCACTCTGAAGAACAAATTGCCGCTAACAAAGGTTTCCTTAAGAAAGTAGATGGCTGCTGTAACCATTCCCTGAATACCAGGCCCTAAAGGCGCCGAAAAGAATCTGGTGCATCCAAGCATCCGGCAGCAGCCCCCAGCAGCCCCTCCTTCCTCACCTCTACGTGGGGTTTATGGTTGTTTCTCTTTATATGATAAATGTAATAGTCTTATCAACAAAGATATTTATGGGTCATTTACAAATGAGAAAAAAAAAAGAATCCCCTCTGAGCCATTCATAAATACAGTTCTTTCACTTTAGCTCAATTATTCAAAACATTGTGCTGGGGCAAAATTCTATTCTCTCATTCACTCTATTGAATCTCATGTCCAATATACTTCCTTCAGAAGAGGCCGTAAGCCCCCACGGCTGGTAGGAACATTCCCCGCGATGCTGAGGCTGGTAACCCTTCGGCCGGGTGTTAATGCCTTCACGTGGGTCCACCTGGCTGCTCCACAGCCAACGGGTCCTGCATGCAGCCCAACACTGAGAGATCTTAGGACAACCTCTGGTCTCAACAACAACAGCGAAGCAAAAAAGAATGATGTCCTATTAACTGTCAGGACTTGCCTTGCCAGGACTAGCTTAAGCACTGCCTACTTGAGGTAACATTAAGTATCCCACCTTCTCCAATCCCACGGGTACCCCAAGCGGCCTCATACATTCCATCAGCTTATTCCTCCAGCCAAACTCAGTGAGGCATGAAAGAAGGGAGAGGCGAGGCAGACAGACAGTTCTGGTCCTGGCTCCTCCAGGAGCTACGTAGGTGATCACGGGCACGTCACTATCAATATTTCCCGTGTACCTAATATTTACCTCTGAGAATATTTCCTCTTTCCAGCCCCTCTCAGTTTCACGCCTCTGCTCCATCTTTTTAAAACAATCAACGGGAAGCACAAACAATTCCACACAAACTCTACACACCTCCTAATTAATATTTTTCTTGGCCTTCAAATCTAACTGATTTTAAATAAAATAAGAAAGAAAATTGTCAAGGCTGGCAAAGAACACTGAAAGGATAGACTGCAAGCCCCTGCCCGCCATGGAAGTTTCAGGAGGGTTGCAGAGCTTAAAGCATAAAGCATACTGACTCTTTTCTTATCAGGTATGAAGGATACATTTAATTGAGCCCAGCGGCGGTGGGTCAGGTGGGGCAAGAAAGTGTTAGCATGTCGCTTAGCGTTTATATCATTTTATGAATCTTGCAAACAAATACTCCTTAAAAAGAAATTTGAATTCACTATGAGTTAATAGACTTAGTTTCTAAATGTGGCCAATTAGAAATTGATAAGATAGACACAGCACACCACAGCATAAATGTTGCTTGCATTTACACTCAGAGTCTGGGACACATAAATAGGTCCCAAATCAGAGATCTGAAGAAAATAAAAGAATGAAAAGGGGGGGGGGGGGGAAACAACAGTCATTTCCAAATTACACCCTTTAAATTATACTCAAATTATGAAAATAGAAAATGATTGTGCAAGAACCCAGAAAAGAATTTTTTTAAGGAACAATATGAACAAGGGAAAACCTTAAAAGAAAACCTTCATCTTGCACTATTTTGCATAGACAATTCAGTTCTGGTGGATTTGGGCTGTGTCTGTAATGTTTGGAGGGGGCAGAGATGGCCCAATAAGCAACCTTGCATGCTCATATTTATAGCCAGCACAAGGAGAATCCAAATATACCACTATTAAGAATGGGTGTTGGGCTTCACTGATACAGAAACTGTTCAGCTCGGTGGTTAAAAAAACTCCCACCAACATTAAATAAATAAATGAAAAGGGTGATCTGTCTAAGCAGAACTGATGCTACCTATTTATTGCTTGAAGCCAGTACTCTGGTGAGTAGGAGACAAAATGATTATTTAAAAGTTCCTTTTTATCTCTGCAGCACCATGCAAGACTCGAATGAACCTTCCGCCAGGACACCAGAGATGTTAACACTCATCCTCCAAGATCCAATTTCAACCAGCGGAGCTGTTACCTAATCCAGCAACCATCACATATGATCAGGTTCCTGCTTCCCTGATGGGTGCCCTGCGCTTTCTCCCTCCTCCTCATTTCTTCTCTCCCCACCTCAGCAGCTTTTCTGTGAAATAGGTTTTAAAGGGCCAAATCCCCTGTTCGTCCCCATGCATATAGGGTTTTAATGGCCAGGCAGGCCTGGACGCATCCACTACCCCAAAAATGTCATTGATTGCAGTGGATATGCAATCTGCAGAGGGGTTGCACCCATGAATATCTTTAACCCATTTGGTAACAATTTTTATAGAAGGAGTTTCCTTCTCACAAATCCACCCAATTATGGAAGAGACCAGTTGAGACACGTAGGTTATTTATACAGGAATTGTCACAAGCCCTTTAAAAAGCTTCTGATGTCACATGTACCTTGCTGCCATCGCTTGCCCTGGGGTTAATTCTTTGGTAAAACTCCTAAGATAAGGGGACTGTCACAGCATTGTGGCAGCTGCTCTCACCACTTGTCTCCTGCTGTTCTTTCTTTCTTTTCCTTCACACAAGGAGAAAAACAAACCAAACCCAAAGGCATAGTCAAGATCATCCTTAGTGGGAGGGCTGTGTGCGGGTTGTTTTGTCCTTGGCCGAGCGACGTGGGTCCGGAGCAGCTCCAGTCAATGCCCACTAGAGGGCACTCTTTCTTCACCAAGGACTGGTTCTCCATGCGGGCGGACAGTCTCAAGTGTCCTGGTTCGTGCTGGAGGAATGCCTCTGTTCAGATTCAAACTTCCACAGGTGGGGGCAGGTGGGGAGGGGAGGAGGGCAGATCTACAGGGAGGGTGGTCTTCAGATTTGGACAACAGTCCAGGGGCCCAAAGCTGAGCTGAGAGAGAGAAACAGATAAAGAACAAGACAGAAAGCAGAGAGGCAGGTGGTGTGGGGAAAGGCACAAGGTGTGAAAAAGGACAGGCTCTCTCTGGCTGATCTCTTTGTTTGATTTGTAGGCACAAACCCCCATGCAGAGTGTTCTATTGCCCAGGAGCTAAGTCTTTACCACATCCTACCAGAAGAGTTGGAAAAGAGAGACCAGCTCTCCCCACCTCATTCCCAAGTCAGCGATGCAGTTTTAGGAAAAGAGTGAAGTGCTTGCTTCCTGAGAGCATCAGAGTTACACCTTTTATTTGTTCATAAAGTACTTGCACGCACTGAATTACATCACCTTATAAAACATGAAGTAATGTTCCAAACTTACATAGCAGAAAATTGAAGATTATAAAAGCAAAGCACATTTCCCCAAAATCAAAGCAAATGAGACACAGCCGAGACTGAACTCTAGATCTTTAACTCTTGGACACTTTAGTCCTCTCCAATATTGCAGTTCTGAATCCTTTTCATAACAGGCAGCTACATGGATGTGATATCTATTCTGTGCATGCACACGCACGCACACACACACACAAACACACACACACACACACACACACACAGTCTCTTCTGATGCTGAAGGCACACCGTTAGTCTGGCCAGGAAGAAAACAATCAGATATGAGTAATGGAAGGAAGGAAGTTTTTTCTATTGATTTCCTAATTTCTTTTAATTTCTCTAAATCTGGTCCTTTCCCATTAGCTCTTTCCACTATCATGGTTAGAGCCACTGTATTGGGTGATAGAATGCCCTCTTCTTTCTTAGCCACAGAAATCCACTTACTACAGTCCTATTTCATTTTAAATCTCAGCTCAAAATCCTTTATGAAATCTGCCCTGATGAGAAAAGCCAAAAATGATCTCTAAGCCTCTGAGCCACCAGGGCACATACTGCCTAGACCACAGCCGTGGGGCATCTCAGGACACGCCAGGGCACACCTACCATCTTGCCAGCAAGACTGTGAACTCCTGAAAGGCGGTTCCCCACACAACCTCATAGGGCCTCTGACACTAAGTATCTGTTCCAGTATTTCTTAAGAGCAATATAATAAAGAATCAAGGAGGGAAGGAAGATATAGGCTGGTGAGATCCAAGGATCTCTGCCTCAGCTTCCTGTTCTCAGCCAGGCAGCCAATTCCCTGTATGTGCTCTCTTTCCCCCTGCATTCCAGTTACAAGCTGTACCACAGCCAGCATGCTGTTGGGTAGAAGGCTGTTCTCTCTGCCACCTCTTCCATATCCACTTCAAAAAACTGTCAAATCTGCCTTTTTAAATCTGACAATTCTAAACAAGCAAAACTACACTGGCATCAAGCCAGAGTTTCCTGGACCCAGCCTGGTATGTCCCCAGGAAGCCAACATTACCGGTGACAAAGGCTCCGGGTGCTGGGGAAAAGTCTGGTTAGTGACTGGTACCTGGGGAAGAAGCGCCCTGTGACAGCTGACAGGGCCTGGCAGCCAAGGGGCCACATAGAGGTGGTCTCCACAAACAGGCCCTCTGACGAACGCTCAGTGCAGTCAAACAAATTACTGCTCAAGTACCTCCAAGGTGACAGGAATGAGCTGGATGCTGGGACCTTGGATGAACCAGATATGGGCTCCGACTCCAAGAAGCCCGTGGTTTCCGCTCCTCCAGTCCCTCGGACACAGGATACCAACTGCTTTGAGGCTTGTGGGTACGTGAGATTGCCAGGGTGGGTGGATAACAACTGCAAATCTGGAGATTTGTGTGCATCCAACTGAAGCACATGTACTTCTTCCTCTGATTTTGTTTACTTCCTATAAGCTCAATATATCCACAGCCTGGAACCTCCTCAAGCTGAGAAATAACTATGCACTAATTTGATTATTCTCAACCAAAGGTGGGACCCAAATCTTCTGTTAATGTCTTGAAACTCAGGGCAGCAGGCCCTCGTGTTCTTCACTCCTAATTCTCAATCTCTGTTTGTTTGATATGAAATGTCTTTTTTTTTAATGGTGATTTTTAAAGAGTTATTCATCAAACAAATAGAAATGACTGACGATTCTATTTTCTAAATTTTACAAGTCAGCATTACTGATAGGTGTCAGTCAGTGCTTCTGATTAGTACAGGGAAAGCAGTTACCACCTGAGTCGACACCTTCCGGCCCCACGTGGAGACCCTGGATGCTGCAGTAGGCCTGGTGTGGCCTCTTCAGATGAGCAAGTTCTAGTTTAAGAAATCGCCAAATGTTGAAAGCCACCCTTGATCCCCCAGGGTTGTCTCTCAGCCCTCTAGAATCTCAGAGACACGGAGGTGGGAATTAATCTAGGTCCAGGGTTTCTTAAAGTAGGGGATTTATATTGAAGGTAAGATAATATATTTTTAAGCCATTCCAACTGTTTTTCTTGGTTTGCTAAGCAGGTAGGCCAAAATGTAACCAAGTTCAAGGATTTGAAAGCTTTAGTCAAACAAAGGCAAGAATTTGAGGTCCTCAAGTGTTTCATCCCAGGAATATTTATTGAGCATTTACTACAGTGCCAGGCACCGTGCTGACTTTCCAGATAAACGTGGTCCTGTGAGGAGCTCTTAGATTCACTCGTTTTTCACATTTAGCCAACAGCCACTCTGTGTAAAACTTTGTGTGAGGTTTTAGGGCAAGGGATGAAAACAAAATTATATGACACTCTTGAGACAGTTTTAGGTTTTTGTTTGTTTGTTTATGTTTTGTGGTTGTCTTTAGAGGAACACACCAAGTTTTTCTTGTCATCTTTTTCCCCGGGTTAGGTTTTGGCGGTTCTGGTCACGTGCATTTTCTACTTCTCAGGGGATGCGTGGGCATGGATCCCATTCACACGTTCCCACTTGGCACACTGCGCCTCCCTGGGCCAGCTGGCAGGGAGAAAGCTAATGTGCTGGGCGATAGGCCCCTGCCTTTCTGGATGGGTGCCGGCTGCCTAGGCGAGGGGCTTTGGTCCTTAATAGCTCAAGTCTGGACTGCTGCTCAGGAAAGCCCTTTGCCTAAACAGGAGCCACAGAAGTTGGTAGGAAGGCATGACTTACAGCAGCTTTGGCCTCCGACTGACATACCCAGAGGTACGAGGAAAGGGGGAACGCCATTGGAAAGACAGAAGGCCAGGACCAGGGCCAGGGCCAGGGGAGGGTGTGTGAGACCTGGATTGCCTTTGGTAACCCATGATACAAGGAACAGTTTCCTTCTTAGTTACACATAAAAAGCATGAAAAATGTGGAGCCATTGGTTGGCAGCTTGCTGTGCATTCCGTGGAGATGAAAGCTTCTCTCTACAATGGTATTTCCTAAAGGAAGCAACCACAGAGAGAAAACAGAAGAAGTTTCTCAATACTCTTTAGCCTTAAGGTAAAAATGTTCTGCAGTTCCGAGTCTCAGTGAGGCACCTAGCACATTGCCTGCTTTCTGGCAAGAGCTAATACATGATAGATTTCCTTCTCCTACCACATTTTAATACCCAGAAATGTGTAAGTATGGGCACGAGCTTTCTTCTGTTAGTGCCACAGCATGGCACACACACACACACACACAAATGTGCACTAAAACAGGCCATGGGTGTCTAGGTTCAAAGCCAGGCCCAAGACTCCTACTAGGTGACTTCACCAGTTTCAAAGCCAGGCCCAAGACTCCTACTATGTGACTTCACCTATGCCTTAATTCTTACTAAGGATTAAATAAGGTTATTTTTACAAAAGCACACAGTAGTGCTTGGTGACTGATAGATTTTAGATTTTTGGTTAAATCTGAACCAATCTCACTGATAAAGATTCCTTTGGGAGGAATAAAAAAGCAGGATAGATTTAGAGTTAAGAGTTTGGTTATTCTGCATGTTAGAAATCAACAACACAGGAGAAACCAGGATAAGCCAAGAATATACACACACACATACATGCAAGCACACACATGCACACAGACACCCCCGCTACCTTACTGACCTATGTTTCCAGGCAAGCTCACACTAATACTGTCACAGGCTAAGGAATCCATAGATCCTCAGCCAACAGAATACATTTCAAAATGTCTTCTTTCTCTCATCTTTTCTCCTCTTTATAGTCCTTTCTTGCTGTTTTGCCCAAGTACATTAAGGATTCTGCAGCTTCTTAAGTCTTCACTCAGAGGAGATGCCACAGTCTTCAACCCTGGTCTCCCTGAGCCAGAGGCGACACCATCCTCCTGGCCTGGCAGAGCTCACACTGGAAGCCTCTGTCTTTCTGAGGCTGGAAGACCCTTCTGGGAACCACTTAACTCTGAAGTCATCTCACCTTGTGTCAGACAAGCTGGCCTGGAAGTCATCTTTAATGGCTGCTTTCAAATTTCCATTAAAAAATAAATAAATTATAACCAGAAGAGGGTAAAGACGCTATTTGTACTCGAAGGTTTGAGGAAGCATGTTTAAGTTTTGATTTTGGATGGGATCTGCGACTCACAATCACCCTTCTCCGCCAGGACATAGAGAAACCCCATAGGTGAAATATTACAATGACTAGCCTGGGCTGTGCATGCTTCCATGTTGTCTTACCCCGTTGCCGTTGTCACTGCTGTCTTGAGGCTACAAATTAGCTTCTAGCTCCTAGTGACAAATGGCATTTTCCAGCCCGTCTCTACAACCTGAGTAGGAACAGAACTAGTTTTTCTCTAACTTTCCAAACAATTTCATCAGAACAAGTTTGAAATAAAGAACATTTTGCTCCCACAGGAATATTTCCCAGTTTTTGAAAAGTGCTGAATAATTCAAATGCAGGGTTCCTAATACAATGAGCTATTGACCTTGGGCAGTCCTTACAGAATTCGTCGATTGTTTAGTCTTAACGCGATCCATGATTACTTCCAAATCTACAGATCACAGGAGACGAGAACTACCACTGATAATGTGATACACCTTTTCCCTGCTAGACCAGGCTTCCTTCCCAGTAAGATTGAAATGCAAACCTCTGCCAGGTGACAGCCATAGACAGAGGTGTGCAGACCATGGACAGACAAAGGAATGACGTCACTGATGCCAAACCGCAAATTCCAGCCAGGGTGACCAGTGGCCTAGAGTTGGGCAACAAGGCGCAGTACTCTTAATCACTCCATCCCTTCTGCAGCTCCCCCACCCCCGGACCATGAGGTGGGCTGGGCGGCGCTGGAAGCCACTCTAGGGAAAGAAGCCAGATGGGAGTTCCCACACCCTGGAGACCAGCCCACCAGTCATCTTTGGGCTATAAGAAAGGAAAAGAAAAAATAAACTTGTATTTTGTTTAAGCCATGTTATTCTGGGGTTTTTCAGAGGGTTTTGTTTTGTTTTGTTTTGTTTGCTTTAGACAGCTTAACCAATCTAAGCTAATACAAACTATTTCTAAAAATAAGAAAAAAATCTAGAAGGCAGAGTGATTTCATGTTAGAGTATTACAGAGAAAATTAGAAAGAGGCAGGTTTAATAACCAGAGGCAAGTCACAGAAAAACCTGAGTAGTCACTGTGGGGAACTCCTGGCAAAAAGAGGTTTTAGAGCAGATCAAAGAGACCTTGGTCATTAGAGGGGCCGCTCTTGGATACTACCAGGGCTATCAGCAGAGGCAAAAGAAGGCTCAGGAAGTCCGGGATAGACATCACCTAGTGAGGGTATCGAGCGCCCTTGAGGAGTTTAGTCTGGACTGAGAATACAGTGATAGGTGGTGAGGGGTGGCTGTATGTGGAAACCAGCCAAGAACCTCCGTGATGAGGGAGTAGAAAGGAAGATTCTATCTTGACCAAGGCAATTCTAAGGTGGACTAAACTGTAAACCTGTGAGACCAAGTTCTAACACATGACTTGAGGCTGAGTACCTGTAACTTGCCTTCCTGCATATACTGATCTACATCTTATAGTGGGATGTTTCCTTACACTATACTAATAAAATCGGGTTTTTACTCTAACCAGCCTGCTCAATTTGTCAGGTACAGAGGATTGGAAGAGAGATCCCAACGCACCCTACTTAGAGGAGAAATCACCTCCATTCACTTTAGTGGAAGCAGAATTCTCCAGCTGAAGGACACTGGGTCTATTTATGGGCGCCCCAGGTCCATTTCAAAACACACGCCAATTAGCTTTTCTTTTTCCATGACCACAAACAACACCTGTGACCCCAGACAGTCATCTCACAAATGCATACAAGGTCAGTCAGGGTCCTTCAGGGAGAGTATGTGGATGATCCATCACCACTGTTACAAAAACCACCCCAAGCACATGCCGTGCTGCTAATGAGTCACTCGTGCTGTCCTTAGACACAAGGAGCCACAGAACACACAGGCAAACAGGCCGCATGAAAAGCAGGAGGCATTTGCTGCTTCTCAGAACTTTCCAAGTAGCCCCTGAACGCGCTAAGCCTTTAACTGACAGGGAAGAGCGGATGGCAGGACATGATACGAACGGTGTCCTGGACAAAAGGCACTAAATAAGAAATCCTGGTTGTGACAGTGGAATGGGGGAAAGGCGACTGAGATTATGAGCTCCAGATTGCAAATTCAGCCTTTAATCTTCACTAGATCAGTCTCTGGATAAAAGAGATAACATCTCATGGGGACCAAGAAAGCTACTGACTTAATATCTTCAGGGATGTGTGACATTTCTGCTTTGGGGACGACTCCATGGAGCCATCATTTCCTGTCTCTCATCTCAGCACTATGCTTTCCCTTGGGGAAATGAGGCCTAAGGAGTGGCTCTGTTCTCCTGGACAGTCTTCCTCTCCTCCCAACAGAGTCTAAGGGGCTGAAATTTACAATTCATCAACACCTGGCGGTCAAATGGGTTTAACTGTTCTTGAACTTGAGTGCAAGCATTCAAATTCCATCCCGAGCAAGGCTTCTCGGCTGCCGACTCAAGTTTCCAGGGGGACATTTTAAAGGAGAAGTAGATTTCAAGTAAATGATTGTAACTTATCGAAAATAATGTGCTACTTAGCATCTGCAGCAAACATCCTGGCAGGCAGCGAGAGGAAGCAGCACTGGAGCAGATGGGAGCGATTAGGCTCTTATTTTCAGACGGGCTTTTTTGTGGTGGTTGTTGCCTCCACTTGCTTTTACACGCTGGTAAAATGGGGAACTTGGGGAGAGTAGGGGGTCTCTGGACCATTCCTTCCTTCTGTGCACTGGAGATGGAGCCCCCCACTAAGAACTATCACATCGGAGGCGCCCACCCCTGTGGGGAGGTACAGTGGTCATCATGAACCATCATCATCAAAAAGCATTTAGCACCACAAGACACTGGCTAAATGCATCAACGGGTGACAGAGAGATAGATGAGGAGCCGTCTTAATTTTCCTTTAAATATCTGCCTCCCTGAGGCTGGGCCTTATTTACTGTGGTTCTTACTGTGTTTCTCTGAAGAGGTGTCTGGCTTTCCTGCTCACTGAGTAAAGCAACATCTCTCCAACCCACGTAATATCTGCTCTGGAAGTTCCCATTTCACTGGCCAGACATTAGCATGGCCCTTCGTAGGCACCTTGTTGATGGCACTTCATGTAGCCTGACTCTGGTTGTATGGGACAGTCCCTAGCAAGCCATCCCTATTTCCATGAGGACACTGGGGCCAGCATGCTAAGCACCCTGCAAATCCTTTGCAGAACAGAGAGGAGGTTCCAACTCTCCCCAATTCAGCAGACACCTTTGCAGGGGCTCATGCTTTCTGGGGTAACAGACATATGGTCATCTTAGAAGCCAAATTTGCTTTTCTCTTTCGGTGCTGCCTGCTTTCCAGCAGCACTCTGTTTGACTCTGCCAGACTGGTCATGTCCACTTATGTTCAGTGACAGCCTCACAGCTCAGTTAAAATAAAAATCTCTCAACCCGCACAAAGTGTGACCAGGCTGCACAATTTTGCCAACACTGCTACTCCAACAAGGACCCCAGTTGGTCTCTCGGTCAATTGTTCATTCAACATAATATACTGAGGATCTACTCTTTGACAGGACCTATATTTCGTTGGGGAAACTTGACCAGAAATAAGACAACTGTGCAGAATCATGGGGGAAAGAGCTAATATACAAAGTGAAATTGCTAGAACGGGTATGTGGACAAGGTGGTAGAGAAGAACTAAATACGCCATGTTTTCTTTCATGGAAATTAAACCTTACAAATCCATTGCCAAAAATTACCAGATTCTGCTTTTATTCTCACATGAACGTTATGGGGTATTATTAACCCTTTTTTAATCAGATGAGGAAACTGAGGTACTGGAAGTCAAAGTGGCCCAAGGGCACACACTTAGTTCTGCAGTTGACTTCGTTCAGGGCGTTCTCCCTACCTCACAGCTGCCTCCAGTTGTAGCAAGGTTGGTAGCAAGCAAAGGCGGTGCCCTGAAGAAAGAATAGGGTTGAACCTCAAGTAGCTGCTGGCAGAGTTTCACAGCATGAAGGCCAATGTGGACTTTCATGCTGCCTTTTGCAGAATTTCATTTCTGTTTTCCTGAACTAGCCTAAACCAAGAAAAACTACTAACGACACACATGTAGTTTTCTCAGCTTCACACTCTAACCTATTCTTTTTTTTTTTTTTCTGAGATACAGTCTCACTCTGTTGTCCAGGCTGGAGTGCAGTGGTGCAATCACGGCTCATTGCAGCCTCAACCTCCCAGGTCCAAGCAATCCTCCCACATCAGCCTCCCAAGTAGCTGAGACTACAGGCACACACTACCACGCCTGGCTACTTTAATTTTTTGTAGAGATAGGGTCTCCCTATTTTGCCCAGGCTGGTCTCAACATGCTGAGCTCAAGTGATCCTCCTGCCTTGGTCTCCCAAAGTGTTGGGATTACAGGCGTGAGCCACTGCACCTGGTCTATTATGTCTTAAAGCAAACCAAATATACACAGTATTGTTTCTACACTACACCATCAAAAATTACAGTTGTGCAAACACTTTTTTTTAATGCTGAATTTGACTTCGCTTTTTGGGACAGGAGATACGGAAGTGAAAGGAAAGTTACCGCATTTTTGCCCTGTTTGGTAATGAATAGCACTGGGTTGCTGGTGTAAGACCTTGGTCTTAATGTTCAGCATCACCCAGCAGGAGATATACTCCAGTTCTAGCCTCTGCTCCCAATTTGCAAACCAGAACTATGGGGCCACCTCCCTATCTTCATGTTACCAAAATAACAAGTAGGCTCAGGAAAACTGAAAGGAAAGGCATTTTGAAGGTTTCCAATGAGAGAAACATCTAGTACTTGTATCAAGGATGTTGAAAGTATATATAATATATACTTCTTTTTCCTGCAAAAAAACAAAAGATTATGGAGTCATTTCAGCCTAAAGTAAACTAGCTAATTGTAAGATTCTGCAAACCAATGTGAATGATGTTCACATAGTTTTCTTTCCTCTTCTAGAGAGAATCCCAGGGAACTGACATTGGTACAGACTAAGAGATTTCTGCTTTAGGTAAACGTTCAAACAATGCTGCTGATTGCAAAACTGAGGATGGCGACCACAGGTTGGAGATCAGACAGGTAGTTATCTCCAACCTTTAAGTGACAGGGATGTAAATAATTATGAACAGAATAAAAGCAGAGATGTCTTAATTCCGCCCTTCTTTGTTTGCTACTTCTGTAGTCCTGTGACGGTGGTAGGACCCTAGACTTTTGAAATACCATAGTGAGTGATGATGTCCTGTGAGAAAATGCTCAGAGTTTAGCTTTATGGTCAGAGTCTCTGGAATGCAGCCTCGCTATTCATCTCTTGACCCTTAAAACCTCCTGAGATTTTGTTGTTGTTGTTGTTTGAGGTAGGATCTCACTTTGTAGCCCAGGGTGGAGTGCGGTGGCCAGATCCTGGTTCACTGCAGCCTCCGCCTCCCAGGGTCAAGCGATGCTCCCACCTCAGCCTCCCAGGTGGCTGTGACTACAGGCGCATGCCACCATGTCTGGCTAGTTTTTGTGTTTTTAGTAGAGATGGAGTTTTGCCATATTGGCCAGGCTGGTCTTGAACTCCTGGCCTCAAGTGATCCCTCCATGTTGGCCTCCCAAAGTGCTCAGATTAAAGGCATGAGCCACCATGCCCAGCCCCTCCTGAGACTATTTCAAAGATGCTAAGGTGAATTTCAAGGTGTGGTTTTCCAAAACGATTATTCTTTTGATGGCCAAACATTTATTCAGTTCATATGTTGGGGGAAGAAAAAAAGCCTCCATTACTTGTACCTCTATCTTCTGAATGGCAGACCCCCCCACCTCCCATCTCTCTCTCTCTGTCTTCCCACCACACACACACACACACAACACACAAATGAAAAAACCACAAGATTTAATGCAGAGATTCAATATTAAATTTTAGCCCAGCCACACGTACAATGACAAGTATACTGAACTCACAGATTCATTAACCTCTTGAAATTAAAGAAGGGAAAGTTAATCATTGCACAGAAAAGAAATATTTTATTGCTCAAATTAGGCTTAAAACTGCACCTCTGCGTTTCCTTTTGGATATGTTCTAAGACTAGAAATTAAAGTCACAAGGAAAAGAAATGCCCCTTGGGGCACAATTTATCCATTTGGAGAATATGCTGATCTTTAAGGGACAATTACTTCCCTAGAAAAGGCAAAGGGAAGAGAACACTTTAGATGGAAAAAAAAAAAAAAAAAAGAGGACTCAAAAAGGAAAAAGGTAGGTGTGAATGGCAGAAGACAAGAGGGAGACAAAATAACACTCAAGAGGCCAAGTGCAGTGGCTCACGCCTGTAATCCTAGCACTTTGGGAGGCTGAGGTGGGTGGATCACAAGGTCAGGAGATCAAGAACATCCTGGCTAACACGGTGAAACCCCGTCTCTACTAAAAATACAAAAAAAAAAAAAAAAAAATTAGCCAGGCGTGGTGGCGGGCACCTGTAGTCCCAGCTACTCAGGAGGCTGAGGCAGTAGAATGGCGTGAACCCAGGAGGCGGAGCTTGCAGTGAGCGGAGATTGCACCACTGTACTCCAGCCTGGGTGACAGAGCGAGACTCCATCTCAAAACAAAAACAAAAACAAAAACAAAACACTCAAGATATTTGTGGATCAAGAGGTACTATGCGGCTCAGATGTCTCAGCAGTGAGGACAAAGCACAGCACCCCTTCCTTCTAAATCACATGCCACAGCTGCCCCCTACCCCTTCCAGAGCAGCTTTTCTGTTCTGCCCTTAGCTGGCCATGCCCTTTACACCTAAGGAACACTCACGTTTCTGGGGATGTGGATTCCCTGCTTCCTAGAAAGGCAAGAAAGGTACCTGGGAAGGAACCCACCTGCAATGAGCTATGATAAATACCTAGCAATTTATACTGTGCATTCAATCTAGGATAGGCTGCCTCTTATACTGAAATCTATTAATTACTCATTCATTAAATCAAAAACCCATTCCTTGATTGGTTACTATGGGCCAGATAGGTAACCGTTACAGAAATAAAAGACAAAGTGCCTGCCTTAAAGGAAATGATGGTGTCATAGAGAAACGCAGACAAACCGATTATTAGTATACAGAGATGTGGAGGAAGTTTACTCAACAAATGGCCTCCAATTGTGATATCATCACAATTAAGCCTTTTGACATTCATCCTTATTTCCTTACTCCAGTGTAGACTGCCACATATTCAAATATACAAACAGACCCCAATGTATGTTCTTGCAGCAGGTGACAAGGGCCAGGTGCTTCTGTTTACCTGTACTTGTTTCAGCACTCACTCCGTCATCACACCATTAAACCGAATAGCCATTTGTAGGGCTTAAACACTTAAAAGCCAGTATTAAGCAGAACCTCAGCTCTGCATCTGGGGACAAAATACCCCACAAAACGGATGGGAATCCCGAGAGTGAAGCCAGCATAAATCACGCCAACCTCACTGGACAGATGGTTATAACAAAATGCACTTCCTCCTCCATGAAGAGCAAGGGCTTCGTAGACTGCACCCAAGCCACAAGCTGCACACCAGACCAGAGATGGGCTGGTAGGCAGAGGCAAAGGTGGTTTCAAGGCTTCTGTGGCTTTGAAGAAAACATCTCTGAGTGTGAGAAAGTATTCACATGGTCTCTACAGGCATCCTTTCCCTGTGGTCGGGCACTCTCAAGTCTGTGGCTGTGGATTTCACCACACACTCAACTTGTCCCGCCATAGTCCTCCCTAACGTAACCCTCAAGACAAAAGACCACTAAGATCGCCCTGCAAACCTAATCAGAATGTGGCAAGTCTGGGGCAGTGATCTTTCACTCTATGATCTTTGACAGTGGGTCCTAGGGGCAAAAGTCTCAGACTCTTAAAATCTTATCTGGCTCCTTCCGTGAACAGAGAAAAGTAAATATTTAGCCACCAGCACAGAGGTTGAGAGAAAAACAGCTGTAATCAACACTCCACTTCTCACCCCTCCCAGATCACAGGTGAAGCCTGACACCCCTGACCCCTAAGCGAGCTTCCTCAGTGTAGCGAAGCCCGGAGCCCAGCCAGCAATAATTCCACATATAAACAACTCTTGCTAGGCATGAAGCACACACCAGACAGTAATCAGCTTATCGAACAGAACAGGCCTCTTTTCCGAACGCAGAGGAGGATTAGCAGGCTTGAATTACAGCCGTGAAGTGTAATCAAGCCCTGGTGGACCCTGGCAAAGGCTACTGTATACTCCTGCTGGGCCATGGGTTGTTGGCACGATGTGGTGTACCTACAGGGGATGAACAGAAAATGCTCGAAATGGTAATTACACTGGGAGACAGCAGTTGAGAAATGGGGAACAGCAAGTGTGGAGGGGAGACAAATTAGATTCCAGCTGATGCCCACATCCTCCGCTCCTTCCAGTCTTTGCAAAATCTTGAAGTTACTGGGTTTGAACAGATTTTTTTCTGGCTTATTACAAATAGAATATTGCCTCCATCACAATAAAGGGCGAACTCCTCCCTCACTTGGTCACAGAAGCTATTACAGCACTGTCTGTAGTATAGAGACCATGGCCTCTAACCACAGTGATGGCCACACTTGGTGATGTGCGACTCAGCGAGGCCCAGAGGGGCCCAACTGACATGGATATCACAAAGGAATTTGAACCAGGACTCAGAAATAGGTAGACAATTTTAAGAATTGTATCCTCACCTTGAAGATGCTAAAACCAACCAGATGGGGGTTTCCTTTTATACCTCCCAGATGGAAACTTCTCATTTCACTTGAGAATCCAGCATTTAATGATATGCCTACAAAAAAGTCTCTACTTGGTAAATTCCATGAAAAAAGGCACCATGACTTCTGAATTTTTTGAAGCTTCCCAAAGAACCCTGTGCCTTGCTGAAAAAGAAAAAATGTCTTATGTTAAGTTTATATTTTTTGTTCTGTCGTTTATTTCTGAAGAACTTTCCTTAACATCCTATTCATAGCACCCCACTATGTAATTCAACAACTCACGAGCTTTCCCTTAAAGTTATCTTAGCCCCCTCTGAAGTTCCTCATCTATCTTGCCATCTATCCTTTTCTCTTATTCATATTTCTTAAAGGTCAAAGAATTCAAAGTGGTATCACATTAAAACATTGCCTTCACTAACATAGGGAGTAGCAGAAAAATAGCTTTCTGACTTTCTTAAGTTCTGGGCCTTTTGGGGAAGATCCACTGCCCTAACACTGCAAACACACTTCCTTCTCTTCAGTCAAATCTCTCCCCATCTAACTCTTTCTAATACCGGCTTTCCAATGCCTTCCCAACACCCAATCCTTTCCAGTACACTTGGAGAGAGCAGAGACTCCAGGTGATATCAGGAATCCCCTCTCGAGATGATCCACGGGTGAAGAGAGAGCCATGGCCCACGAGGTGTGGAGTACGGTTAAGGACTCTGAAATATGCCATGGGCCGCTCGTCCTACCAGTTCCAACCTATTCCTCACTAGCTTATCCCTTAAGACACATGTCCCCAAAACCACTGTCCATATTTAATCACAGCATAGAAGCCCGAGACCAGTGATCTTTCACGCCATAGTCTTTGACAAGGAACTCTTAAGGCCAAAACTGCCAGACTCTTAAACAACTGATAAATGCATAAAACTAATTTTCAAAACAATTTAATTGACTACAGCCTGATTGCTGGTACACAGGAAGATATACAGTGTGTCAGCAGTGTCTGAAATAGGAATGTTGAGCTGAGTGGGTCACTCAATTCAGCCTATCAGGTTACCATCTGAGAGTGGAAGGCAAGACACAGCATATCAAGTGTGTGTGTGTGTGTGTGTGTGTGTGTGTAGGCGCGCGTGTGTGTGTTACCTATATGCAAGAGCTGGAAAATAGAAAAGAGCTCTATTTGATGAGTGACATGGAGCTGAAGATCCTTTGAGAGGGCTTTAAATTCATTCCAAAGTGCAACCAAAATAATTACAGTATTCAAAATTGTGCCACCAGTACAGAGGGCTGAAAACAATTGCTCTTAGTGGAACAAAGCCACAAAATGCAAGAAGGAACCAAAATCTACCAAGAAGTACCTTGGAGATGAGTTAAGCTGATCTGACCTTATGATAGTTTTGATAGCCAAGGAACAGGTCAGGGCTGGAGCCCAGAACTGGATATAGTCATATCTGAGAAATCAGACACTCAAGAGTAGGAGTCACCTCTCTGGGTCTGAGTCAGCAGGCACCTCCCGCCTCTGACAGGCCAAACCACTTATCATGAGCCAGGCATGCACTCAGGGTAGCCTAAATGCTAAGTACTGCCAGCAATGCTCAGACTCTCAGCCAATCCTGGAGGTCTTCTCTGGGGCCACCCAAGTATCCTTTCAGACCTCATTCTGATATCTCTGCCTGAAAAAGCATGCAGGACAGCAATAGTCCCCAGTGACGGTCCCTTTTAAGGTGTAAGGCGGGCAGGGTGGGAGAGTGGGCTGTTCTAGACCCTTTCAGGGGCTATACTCCAAGCCACAAGTCTGGTTTCTATTACGATTTTCCAAGTTGATATGTGATCCTGGTGACAAGTCACTCTCTGCACTGGAGTGAGTTAGCATCATCTGTAAAATGGGCCACTTGCCTTTCTTTTTCCAGACCAGTTGTGAGTTTTATAAACATATTCGTGGCAAAGCCCTCTCAAATTGATTTTCCTATCTGATATCTGATATGGCCCCATCAAACAAGCACGCTTTTAGAGTAGCTTGTCAGAGTGGGTAAATGGTGTTGCATCTTTGGCTAGGATTTAAAATGTCTGAAGGGGGTTAAACCACATGTTCTTTTAAAGATAGAGAAAATTTCGCTGCTGTATCCCAAGATCTAATGGCAAAGAATTTTGGTGTAGTAAATCTGTTATATGTTATGCACTGTGATGGAAAGTATTTCATAATTACAAGGTGTTGTTGCTACAGGAATCTTTCTTTTGCATTTCCTATCTGTCGCTAAAATGCATTTTGCAGCAGATCTTTGGATAAAAGCTATCAGGTGCTTTCCTGAGAAAGGATGATCAGACAAAGGACAGCTGGAATTCTTGGGGCAGGATTTCTTTTTCCCCCTATTCTTGGGGTAGGGCCCACCCTTGAATTCAACTCTATCTTCCCTTACAAAGATCTCAGTTTCTACATTCCATTCTCCTTCCCTCATGTTTGCCCAGCCCCCCTTCCGGCCTGGAGGCCCAATCTCGATCTCAGACAGACAGGTCTGGCGGGGGCAGATGGGTAATTTTTCCTTTCAGCTTTAATGGCTGCTATTAACAATAAGTTGCCCTGCCCTACTAATGGCTCAACTTTCAGCTTTTTTCTGATTGCCTATGAGTAACACTGTGTCACATGAGCTGTGTTTAACAGAGGTGTAATAAATGCCAAAGAAAAAATATTACCCAAAATAAAAAAGAGTTTGTCCCAGTGTGACCAGGATCTCATGACTTGCAACAATGTTCATTTCAGCTTCCAGCGCAATTTCTATTTGCATTCTTTTTTTTATTTTTTTAAGGGTCTCTGGGGGCTTTAAAAAAGCTGTTTAAGAGAAAAAGCAGAAAGACTGTAGTGATTGTCAAGTGCAAGGAGTTCTGCATTCCAGACAAACAAATGCGGTGTACAGACAACAGACAGAGCGGCAAGGGAACCCTCTCAGCACAGGGGACAGAGGCACATAGGCAAAAAGGTAATTACTACACGTCTGCCTCTCATGAAAGGCAGCCTGCCCTCGTTGGTGTGGCTTGGAACTTCATTTCTGGCTACCAGGATACAGAGGTGGAGAAAGAGAAGGCTGAACACCATCCCCCTCTCCCAGCACACACCCTTGAGGCAAGAAAGATATCAAGTTCTCATTTTGTTGCAAGAAAACTACATTCTCCTTTTGATAATAAGCAAAAAAATACTTCTATATTTTTCAAATAGTAGCTGGTCGGAACTGTTCCAAACCCAGAGAAAAAAGCAATAAACACTGAAATCCCCTGGCGGTCCCTTAGTTGAAGATGTGGGCAGGAAGTATTCAATATCTTCAAGGGTTTTAGGGAGAAGCAAGAAAACGGTAGAGGAAGGGTGGAGGAGGCCTCCCAGGAGGCCTGGGAGCGAAGTGTACCCATCCTATGAAAGCTGGAACCTTTAGGCAACAGAATCAGGAGATGCTGACTTTAAATTTAAATTACCTTGCTGAAAAGGATTGGCCCAACACAGGACAAGCAGCAGTCTTTTGAATGAATGCATCTTTTACTGACCTATGCTTCTCTTTTACAGGTCACAGCTGTCTTCACCCTCTTCTTTGCACGTATCTCAAGCCTATGTAATTAACACCAATATTTTTACTGCACATCTGAGAAAGGAGACCAAGGGCATCAAAAGACATGGCAGTGCTGGGACTTGGCTTCAGAAATGCACTTTGCTCAAGGAAATTCTCTGAGCCACCAGTACAAACAGTTAGGAGATGGTGATGCACTTCAAAAGTTATAGCAGAAAATAGAGATGAGCCAGTAAGATAACTGCATAGCTGCACCCTATAGGAGAAGATCCTTAAGGGGAAAATGATGGACCCCTATAGATACAGAACAGCTTGAGGCATCATTCTGCAAGACATCCCAGCAATGAAAACTGAAGAAGAGAATGGCACTAGCCTGCATGGTCAAGAAGGGAAGGAAGTGTGCACCCAACTGTGAGGCTGAGGTATTCGGAGCACAGAAGGTGACACTGATTATGATTTCCCAAAAAAGAGCTGGCTATAGTGAAAAGAGCCCTAGTTTTCAAGTGAGAGCGATGTCCTTGGTCTGCCACTCTTGATCTTTGTAATCTTGGGCAAGTCACTCTACCTTATCTATAAAGAGCAAAGATGGGACTGGGAGGGCTAAGACATGGACCTGGAAAATAAGCATGCTCTAAAAAGGCAGAGATAGTCAGATAGCCTTTGAATAGCAATTTAGACTTCTTTATTGTGATGGTGCTTTATACCTTCCCAACAGCTTTCATTTTTATCTCACCTACATTGTCTATGCTGACCCACACATCAAGCTTCAGAAGTAGATCCTGGCTGCCTATTTTTTAGGAAAATAAGTTCAAAGTTACAGCTCACTCAAGTGCAGTTCTTCAATGTCCATGCTCTTTGCACTACACTGGGCTTACACCAGGAATTCAGATAAGCATGGGCTGTCTGCTTATATGCAGGTATGTACTGGTCTCAAGTCAGTTACCATCTGAAAGTTAAAAAAGGGAGTCAAAAGTAGGTTACTGGGATAGGTGCAGGCAAGCAGAGAGAAAGTGTGGGAATCAACATGAGCACAGACTTTTTTACAGACCAAAAGGGAGTGAGGGCATGAGGGTAAGTGACTGGAACCAAGTTCCTTTTAGTACTATAGAGTTTCATCACTTACATATAAGTTATTCATAAATGATTTGGTGCCACAGGAATAAAAGTTGGCTCAAGGTCCACATTTGCCATGCTCCCTAGATTTCTAACTCAATCTTCCTGGTTATGATGGTGTCATTCCCATTTATACAGCACACACAAGACCTCATCTGGTCCTTACAACAGCCTTAGGAGAGGGCTGGTTCTACTGGGCCCATTTAATAAATGTCAAAATGGGACTTCATCATGTGAAGGGCAGAAGAGAGTGCATGTCCCGGGGGCCTTAATTAGGGGCAAGGTGCTTTCCCCACTTCATTTATAGCATCTTCTGGACCGAAGTCTTCCCTTGTGTCACACTTTCCCTGCAGGACCACAAAGATGAAGCCACTTCTGACACCAAAGGAAATGTGTCTTCTGTTCACCTTTGTAGGGGCCAGGAAAGAAAATGAACCCGGAGTACAGATCCATAATTTGGGGCCAGAGTCTCATTTGACCCCTGTGAGATTCTTCATGATCCCCTCCAAAGCTTTAAGCCAGCAAATTCGATGTATTTATAAGGAAGTCAAACCACACCACATGTATAAGTTCAGACAAAGAATCTGATGTTCAAATCAATTTGAATGGCTGGCCTGCTTTCCTTCTTTCCTTCCTTTTTTTTTGGTTTTTTGAGACAGAGTCTCACCCTGTTGCCCAGGCTAGAGTGCAGTGGTGCAATCTCAGCTCACTGCAACCTCTGCCTCCTGGGTTCAACCAATTCTTGTGCCTAAGCCTCTAGAGTAGCTGGGATTACAGGCATGCGCCAACACACCCAGTTAATTTATGTATTTTTAGTAGAGACAGATTTCACCATATCACTCAGGCTGGGCTTGAACTCCTGGCCTCAAGTGATCTGCCTGCCTCGGCCTCCCAAAGTGCTGGAATTATAGGTATGATGAATGGATTTCTTAATGAGAGTTTTCTTATCTCACACAAATGGGTTGACAATATTCCAGGTCCAAGGCAGGGAGATAAGGTAGAGTGGACTGGGCACAGTGGGTAGAAAGAGATGATATGCTTCTCTGTCAGTTGTTTTCTTCTTCCGTTGTATTCAGTACAGGACAACCGTTCTTGCTGGCTGGAACCATTCTATCGGGAACCATTGGGTTTCATACAACGGAAAGTTGTTGCAATCTATAAATCCAAGTCATACTTCCGAAACATTTAAGGGAGTAAAAGCAAAGTTATAAAGCAGTGCTCAGCCTCCATGAAGACCCAGGGAATGTTAATAGGAGGGTCTCCCCTCCTGATGATAGGTTTCCTGCAAGGTTGAGGGGCTGGATTGCTTTGCAGGTCCTGTACCCCTCTGTGTCCTGAGCTCCTTGTGTTGGAATTCAGAACAGGATGGGTAGTCTGGTGTGTGGGAAGAATACAAGCTTGGACTTAGAATTCAAGCCTTACGTCCCCAGCTAGCACTTACTGTTTGGGAGGCCTTGGATGACATCTCAGAGCTTGTTTCCTCAACTGTAAAATAAAGTCGGCTATACTTGCTGTCTGCAGTTTTGCTGAGCCCCTAGCACATGGCTGGTGTGAAATCAATGTTAGGTTTTCTTACTCCCTTTTCATGTCCCTTTAGATAACATGATTTGAAAGAGTACTATATTTTGGCTTAGCCTCTTTTTGAATGAGAAAAGTTGTTTTCGTTAAGTAGGCACATCTACTGATGTGGGGGGAAAAAAAGTATATATGGAAAGACCAAAAAATATCCTCCCTTTTCAGAAGATGTAGAGTTAAACCACATTCTGGTTCAACAACATGAGTCCTTCATTTGAAATCTTGTTCTATTTAAATACCCTGTGGTTTTTAGTTGCAATTTCATGTTTTGCTTAATTGTCCAGAGTGGCAGATGTGATTTTTGTGTAAGTTTCTATCCCATCTGTTTTTCTGTGCCAGAAATATATGTGGAAGGTACTGCGACTTCTACATAAGAATGGGCCTTATCTACACTTATAATAATAAACTTATAAACTTGAAAATGAACCAAATCTGAGTTGGCAGTGAGTACAGAAAGCCCCCCCCCCGCCTTTTTTTTTTTTTTGATGTTTGTGCTACCTCCCACTTTTACATTCTCCCCTTTGCTCCAAATCAGAATTCTTTGGGGATGACTTATCAAGAGATATTTTTCCTTGTGCAACTGAGAGTTAACACGTTCCTGGTACTTAGGAGTAGAGTGCAGACGGTCACAGAAAGCCACATCCAATCCATATCCTGTGCACTGCTCCTCTCCAGCCCCTGCACATGTATATGCCTCCAGCACACTCCCTGATAAAATTTCCAGGATAAAAAGGTATTCCTTGTATTCTAAACCAAAGCACTGGCTTTGTGAGCATGAGACCTGTGTGGAACCCCAGGACCCCGTGTTTGGTTTCATGCTCTGATGACGCCATCTTGAAACACTTAATTTTTGAATGAAGAGTTGACACTTTCCTTTTGTACTGGGAACCACAAATTATATAGTCTGCCCTGCCTCAGAATGTATTGTTTGTATTAAAAACTATTTTGTAAAGAATGAACAGACATAATTAAAACAGAATAAGCAGGTCACAGTCAAGGCACAATCTCTTTTGCAAGAGGTCCAAATAGACCTTGGAATCTAGCCTTATGACACTTCCTGAAAATGTGTTATAGGTTGCCAAAAAAAAAAAAAAAAAAAACCAGGATAAAAGCTCACACCTGTAACCCCAGCACTTTGGGAGGCTGAGGCAGGTGGATCATAAGGTCAGGAGTTCGAAACTAGCCTCACCAACATGGTGAAACCCCATCTCTACTAAAAATACAAAAAGATTAGCCGGATGTGGTGGACGCGCCTGTCATCCCAGCTACTCAAGGAGGCTGAGGCAGGAGAATCACTTGAACCCAGGAGGCGAAGGTTGCAGTGATCACGCCATTGCATTCCAGGCTGGGTGACAGAGCCAGACTCCATCTCAAAAAAAAAAAAAAAAAAAAAAAAAAAGAATAAAAGAAAAGGAAAGAGAAAAGAACATTTCTCGAATACAACCCATCTGTAAACTGGAAGTCGTTGATAAGGAATATAAAACTCTAGAAAAAGCCTTTACTTTTTATCCAAAGTTGGTATCAGAGGGCGTGGGATAAGGCCAAGTCCCTGCTTCTCACTAGCTGTGTGACCATGAGCAAGTGTCCTGCTGCTTCTCTCTTAGCTCAAGAGTCTTATTTATTTCCTCAAGAGCCCTTCCTAGGGCACGGTATGTGTATGGGATGGTACTTGATTGGTGTTCCTCATAGGTAAAGCAGGGGTGATGATGATTAATAACAATAGTAATGGAAGTGAGAGAAAATAGAGATAAGAAAATATAGTGCTTGGAAAACTATAAAGTGTCAGGCAGATGTTACTCTTCTTAAATCTGCAATGATGACACTTTATGTTTCTACACTCACCGCTCAGTCCAGCTGTTCCTCTCAAGTTTTCTTTCTAGTCTTCCACGCAGCCACGTTTAAACTGTCCTTCTAGGTTTGTTCAACCTAGCATATAGTAATCTCCCCCTTCTCTGCTTCTGGATTTTGTGCTTGAATGATGTCATACAGTTACTTAGTTTCTGTTGTCACCCAAGTCACAAATTTATTAAATATCGTCATGGCCATCAGCTGCTACATGTACTGCTTTTCTGACTGCCAAACGAGAGTTACCCATCCAAGGGCAGGGACCATATTTTACTCTTCTTTTGACCCCCAACGGCATTTAGAACTTTGCTAGGGGCATGGGACATGTTCATAAATATTTTTTAATTTATTCAAACAAGGTTAGCAGAGTCAGTGAAGATAGTGCATAAAGCCACCAGCTATGATTTCACATAACAGTATTTTAAGGGGCATTTCACACCCTGACAGAATGAGAGTATCTGACTCACAGTGACACAAGCTTCCATGATTCTCTGGAAACTGGATGGTTTTAAAATGAGACAGACCTAAGTTAAATTCCAACTCCTCTGCCTCTTATTAGCTGTCTGACTCTGGGAGAGTCAGTTCACTTCTCAAAGCCTCAGTTGTTTCTTCATCCGTAAACTGGGGAGAACCACATTTATCTCACAGGATTGCCATCAGGTTTAAATGAGTTAACATGTGTAAAGCAATTAGACTAGAGCTGGGCACACAGAAGGCACCCAATAAGTGTTAGCTGCCTTCTCTCCTATGTTTACTAGGTGAAAGTCATTTTGAACAGCTGTTTGCTTTCTCCTCCCTTAAATCTGGCACCAGAAGGGAGCCATTATCGGGAGCCAATCATCTTCATTGATGAAGCCAAGTTCCCTCTTCCCGTTCCAAGTTTCCAAAACAAATGAGAACAGAAATGACTCTGTGTTCTTCAATCAGTAAAATACATTGATGCCCACTCCACCGCACATGTATGTGTGCACAAGCTCACACATACATACATGTTATTGCACATATACCAAAGTAATTTGTTTTTAAAGATAACACTGACTCTTGCTGGGCAGAGACAAAAATCATGGAAGTAGGTAGGGCTACATGTACATCTTTATACTGCTTGCTCCTTTTTGTCAAGACATCACTTCTATATGTTTCTAAAACTGAGGGTTAAATCACTATCTGTATACTGTTGACAACCATACATGTGGCTGCTGATAGAAGCAATCAAGTTGGAAAGGTGAGGGTGGAGGAAGGGTATTTTAACCTCTAACTATATGGAAACCTGTCCTCCAGTGCTCGAAAATTCCTTCCCAAAGACGACCAATTCATGGGAGAATTATAATAAAGACAGCTTGGCTTATAAAAACCAAACGAAAGTCTTAAATTAGAAGAATAATATCTTTGGAAGTCGTTGCAAATGTTCCAACAGAAACGACTGAAACAGTAGTTGCAATAATGGTAAAGATATATGCACACTTCTACATTTCATATAGGGTTTGCAAATGTTTCTTAGATAAGAAATCTACGCATTTCAAGTTATGTATATAGATTTGTGGACCGAAGTTGCCACAAATAATAGTCTTTTTCCATGTAGGTGGGCTATAACTATTTAGACAAATTTCAATAAAATTATAAAGGCAAGAAAAGAAAAAGAAAAAATGCAGCTGAAAATGTAACAAAATAAGGCAACTAAATTATGAGACTGAACATCTGTGGTCTAAATAAAATATGTGGTGGTGCAGGCAGCACCATAAAGTTTCTCCTGACACTCTGAAGAGACCAGCAGAGCTCACTTATGAGTAATGTGGTCATCCCCATATTACTGCAACAAAAATATTAGAGCAAGCTACACTGTCAAATATTCTATATGGATTTGTGACCTAAGGAAAATCATATTAAGAGGCTAAAGTGATATACAATGTGAAATATTATACAGATACACAAATACACACAAAATCCTTCCTGTCGTGAACATACAGGTGCTCTATTTTCATCTTATTCTTCAAAAAATACAAATAAATCAAAGATAGCTATCTGCCATCAGTACCTCTGAGGTATGATGAGTGTGTGTGTACTGTAACTCCCAAAGCCCTTGGGGCAATTGATACAGAAGACAAAGAACTGAGGGAAAACACCCCACTTGCTGAGCTCATTGACAAGAGTTACAGAGCATAACGTATATGCCCACATACTTGGAAATTTGGATTCTTTTTTCCTCCAGAAATAATGTTGACAGTAAGAAGCCCTATCTACTGAGGTCATATAGGGCATTTAGGTTCCCTGACCACTGGCCACCAAATAACCAAGGAATTGATCCTATAAATCTCCACAATCCTATAAACCATTCTATTAAATTTTAAGTAGGAAGTAACACCAAGGGCGCATGTGAATTTAGCAGCTTGGAGCACACAGATTAATCTTTATGAATTTCCATCAGAGTTTGTGGTCACTCTTGTCTCCACAGATTGCTCACCATGGCATGATTAGAGTCAGTGCCTTTTCAGTGTTGCTGTTGCTCTGGAAGTTCATCACCTCCTCTTCGGATGTGCCTTGCTGCAAATGTGTGCAAGTACATCCAATACAGCTAACGTTTATTAATACGATCAAGATTTGCCTTTGCCCTCAGCCAGATTCTCTAGTATAACATGACACCTATGTTTCATATCAGATCTAGACAATTAAAATGACTCCTCGGTCTATCTTTCTTGGTTAGGGAAAATCTGGAGGCTACAGCTAAACCCCAAGTGCAGTGACATTTCAGAAACTTGCCCTGTTTCTGAGAGCTGGAACATTTTTACCCAGCTACATGTCCAAGGCTCCCTTGTAACTAAGTGTAGTCATAATACTAAGTCCTAACTGATGGGATACAAGTGGTAGTACAAGTATTATGCTAGAAAGTTTTTTTTAAAGGGAATAAGTCTACCATTATTCTCTGCCCCTTCCTCCATTCTGGTGCCTGGAATGCAGGTGGAATGGCTGGAGCTCTAGCAGTCAACTTAGATCATGAGGATGACACAGGATCACCTTTTAGGGAAGACTGAGTCAAAAATCAGGAAGGAGCCTAAGTTTTTTGTGGTCTGTGGAGCCACTCTGCTAGCCCTGAACTGCTTGTATCTTGCTTCCTATTTTTTGAAAGTGGGGGGATGTGGTTTCAGTTACTCACATTTGAACTAATCCTAACACATTCACATTGGGCTTGAATTGTAATTTGACTGTTTAACCTCTCTGGGTTTGTTTTCACAATTGTAAACTAAGAAAAATAAAAGCTATCCCTTTAGAATTATCATGATATCAAAATTGAGATAATATATATGAAAAGTACTCCATACACTGGAAATTGTTATACCAATATTAGTACAGCTGCTATTATTTTTCAGTGTATTACAAATTTCCAAAGAAAAGTAGGTCAATGATTGACAAATGAAAACTAGCTGAAAATAGGAACTCCAATTTCATTATTCTGGCAAGATTTGATATTAGCAGAAAATGAGTTCAAGATAATTGATTGTAAGAAAGTGACCACAGGTTATTAAACATTTCTAATTGTTGTGTTCCTAGAAAATTTGCTACAAAGATGTTCTTTTAACTACTTGAAAAATATGGAATAACAGCATTTCTAAGTCCATTTAGGTTCCAAATTGCTCATCGAATATCATTTGGATATCAGAAGCTGAGCCAGAAATCAGGCTAGACAGAGACACATGGAGGAATGAACCTATTGCACACTGCAGACCCAGATCACCCATTACAAGGTTGGTTCCAGAAGGTGGGTTATCATAAGCTGATATGAAAATGAAGCACACTTTATATTTTTTAAAGTATGACATATTTCTGAAAGACTTGGCTCTGTGTTTTAGGTTAATTTTTACTGTTATCTCTAAGGGTAGGTTGGATCACATTTAACATAGTAGGAAAAGCAAGTGAGATGCTGAGCTGAGGATTGCTGCAAATTGCATCAGAAAAGAACAGAGTTCCCTAAACTGTGCTGCTTCTGCCAACCTGTATTGACCTAGGGCATCACAGCTCTTACTGTAACATTCCAACACTTTCTCTTTTAAGCTGGCAATTTCTCTGTAGGCCACTTTATTCTTCATCTTAATGAGTTAAACTTATAGAACCATAGGAGGCTAGGAGATACTATCAATTTATATTCTATTTAACTTTACAAGGGCAGATCATCAAAATAAGGGTGAAACAATGTTGAGCCCACAGGTGTCACACTGCAAAGCTGGTTTCCAACAGTAGGTGAGGAACAAAGTGAAATTAAAAATATATATATAGATCTTCTTGGAGTGTCCACGTAATCTAATACAATATTAATTAATCTTAGAGAATATAGTTGGTTTATCCCTCCTTCTTTGACATTACTGGTAGACATGTGAATTAGTCACCCTTCTAAGAGTATCTATAGTACTGTATTTGCCCAACACTTAGTGCTCATAAATTTGAGGCTGAAGGAAAAAAATCCCTCACACTGATCCCAGTAAAGGTATAGCCCGAACTAAACAGCAAGTTTTACAATTTGATAAAATGACCATAAGAATAATATCCCAATGAAAGATGACGTTTAATGCTTATTTTTTAGAATGTCCGAAAACATACCAAACCCAAAGCCTTTTGGCATGTGTGTGCACACACCCTCCTCCACACAAACACATTAAAAATACTACTAGTGTCTAATAAATATGTGCATATAAGATTATACTCATAAATTTGCATAATTTGCTCTACACGTGTGTTCTATTTTTATATATTGATTTAGTGAGCTGAGCAGACACGTTTTACTGTCAGGAAAAAACCTTTTCCCTGACCACCAATGTGTCCCTAAGTAGTGTGATGTGAGGGGACAGTACTTTTAAGGGCATAGAGGAGGGAAGTGGTTTTACTCAAGATTCTTGAATAAATAATGCAGTCACTGCTAAGAATTGATGAGAAATAGAAAGTAAAAAGAAAAAGATGGGTGGGGGTCGGGGAGACAGAGGTTGCTTGTACTTTTAGAATACAGCCTTATTCCAAGTGAGATGAAAGAAAATATTCAAAAATAATAACAATGATTATACATTTGGCTTCAAATGTGAATGCAAACCAAGTACTCTAAGGAGCAATCTAATTGGGAAATGTCCGAGGTGAAAAAGAGGCAGTTTGAGAAATTCTTACCCATCAAGCTTTATTGTGTTATTCCAACTAAGCAGAGACAAAAAGACAAATCTCAGCTCCCTACTTTCATTTATAATTGAACCAGGTCCAGAAGGATGAAGCAAGTACCATCTGTAACGCATGCTGCATTAGCAGCCGGGAGAATGAAATATTCAAATTACTCTAGGCCACCTCACATAATGACAGGGCTACAGAAACTGACTTGCAACCACAGACGAGAGAAGAAGAAAAGAAAGTTGTAAAATTGTGTTTTTTATTGTTGTTGTTTTGGGGGGCAGGAGTTAACCAAACAAAGTGTTATTCTCAAAGAGAGTGAATATATAACAAAATATGTTTTAAAAAATCCGAAGGAAGGAAGGAGGGAAAGAAGGAGAGAGGGAGGAAGGGAGAGAAGGGAGGGAGGGAGGGAGGGATGGAAGGAGGAAAGGAGGGATCGAAGAAGGGAAGGAGGGAGGAAGGGAGGGAAATGCTACCCCAAACTTCCTCAACTTGGAAACCTTCCCACTTTAGATACAGGATCCTGTTGTTCTCATATTTTGCTTCATATAAATAAGGGGCACTATTTTAGGGAGGGTGGAGTTGGAGCTGCTCATTCTGATCTGGTTAATCAGGGCTGCTGAATGTGTGACATGGTAAGTGGCTCCAGCCCCGAGCAGTAGTCAAGACGGAGTGACAGGCTCCATTTAAGATGTCACTGCACATAATAAAGTGTAAAACTATACTTAAAATAAACGAGATAGAAACAATAAACTTGACTCAGTATTTGAACTTTTACAGACACACGGAGACTGGAGGAGGAAGCACATGTGGCTGCGTGCTTGGGGACTCTGAAGAGGCCACTACCTCTACGGAGCTTTACGGCTGTGGTTTTTAGGGGGATCTAGTTAGGCTCCACGTGGAGGTCAAGCAGTCATCCTTACTGTGTGAACTGGGCCTCTGATTAGCTCATGGCCAAAGCCCCCTAAGGAGTCAGGAGCACAGGCCATCACCAAGGGCTGGGCCTGGAGGCACGGGTCTTCCCTGAGAGTGCCCCAAAGGGTAATTTTGCACTCCTTAGTCTCCTGGCTCCAGAAGTGTCTCCCAGCTCCAGCTCTCCGTGTCCCCTGAGTGTCCACCTGTGCCAGGGTTGCCTCGCTGCAGCCTGACTTTACCACTACAGAAGGTTTAACACAATATTGTCAAGGCAGTTGGCCCCAAATTGGAATGATACTTTCTTTCCCCCTCTAGATCCTGCAATTACTGTGACATGTAGGGGTGGGTTCAATGTCAAAGCAAATGTTTTCCTTATGTTTCTTTCTTTAAAAAAAGAAAAAAAAAAATCCTAAATGGGAGCCAGCACATGAAGCTCCTGAACCAGCCACCCAGGATTCTGTGTCACCCAGGTGCAATGAGTCTGGGCTTCCTTGTGCATTAGATTTAGGGGCCTCCATTCAGAAGGTGGCCCACCCCCTGGGAATCTATGTTAATGGCATACATAAGGGCAGAGCTTAGAATGAGCCATTCTTCCCCCCGCAATCATAGCATGTTACTAGAATATGGGGGTTCAGCCAAATAATGATCCCAATTCGTTGCCTGTATATTGGTTTCTATACCCACCTTCCACTCTCATCTGCAAAAAGATTGTTAAGGTACTTGAGAACCAACAGTATCCTTTAAAGTCTTTTTTTTTTAGATAGTAGGATCAAATATATTAAGTAGAAATACATACAGGACGGCTGTACAGTGAATTTTCATATAATGCATGCAGCCCAGTCTCCAGACGTGGGATCAAGAGAGTATTATGAGCAGCACCCAGCAGCCCCAGCCAAACCCTTTACAGTTACTGTGTCCAAGGGTAGCCAGTCTCCTGACTCCTTTAGGCAGAGGGTTTGTTTTGCCTGCCTTTGCTTGCCTTAATTTTCCATTACACTTCTTTATCACTCTCATTGGATCCTGGAACTTCCATGCATTTAGTAATTCAGCGAGTATTTAGTGAGTACCTCTTATGTGCCAGGCATGATGCTAGGTGAGCACAACAGGCACTCAGCTCATGCTATGGAACTGACTAAGTTGAAAGGAAAAGGGATTTTAGTTTCCAGCTTGTTGGCTGTTGGTATGAAAGGAGCATGAGAGAGAGGAAAAAAAAAAAAAAAGTGATCTAACTCTCATACTTTGAAGGGGCCAAGTATACTTTTAGATGGTAATTTGCAGTCTTGTCTTGCCCTTGGCTGGTCACGGGGAAGGATAGGAAAGGTTGTGATGGAGACGGGGTAAGAAGGCAGTGAGGGCAGGCAGGCTTCCACCTGAGCATGGCCCCGGAAGTCACCTTCCACCCATCCTCTGCCAGGGATCATTAGGCAGGGATGCTTGCATCATCTCTATGTCCTCCACTCTGCAGAGCCAAGATCAATCCCTGGCATCAGGGCACATCTAAAACCTGCCTCTTCAGAGTCAGCCTGCAGCTCACAATGTCACTTCCCACCACGCCAGGCTGCAGTCACTCAAGTGGGAGTTTTATTAGCTGTAACCCATGACACCATGCACTGATACATTTAAGCAATCATGAACAGAAAAAGGTGGTTGTCTGAAACAACCACTGAAGTGGTAAAATAATCAACAGCATTTTGTGAACACAACGTTCCACTCACAGATCTGTGATTCTGCAAGGGATGAAAATAACACAGGTTTCTGGGGATAGAAGTCGTAGGATCAAGGAGGGAAAATTACTGTGAAATATGAAGTGCTGTAGAAATATGAGGCGGCTGTGGGTAAGGTTAAAACTGGTCAAGTAGATGGTTCTGGGTAGGTTTGCTGCCCAACTAAAAATCAGATCCAACACATAGTTCCATGTGCAGGAAAAGTCTAATCACCTCCAACACCATGAAGTACAATTTTAAATTATAAAACTAAAAGTGTTTTAGTGAAAACACTATCGCATGGGAGTACGTACTTGGTCTTATCAGATCCAAAGGTTCACTTTGACCAGCCCACCAAAGAGGAGAACATAGCTTTGGTTGCAGTCTGAATTGGCCTGGTGGTTGATAAACTTTGGAAAGTTTTACCGGGTCAGCCCAACCTAATGTGATTGCCTTAATGGAAACATGCTGGGTGACGAAATAGTAACAGCATGATTTAGAGATTAAAAAAAAAAAATAGCTAAAATGAGCTTGAAAAAAATATATATTTTAGAAATCCTTTCTTATTCCTTGTCAATACCCAATTGACTGCAGATGGAAAACACTGACTTCATTGGCTAGATATGTTAAAGGGATAATAGAATTTATATGATTAACAGGGTGGACAAGATAACCTTCAACCTCTTTCAGTATTTAGAAAGCTAAAACATTACTTTGAGGTTGCTACTTAACATTCTTTTAAGCAACCCCTTGATTTTCCCTATTTGGTCAAACTTCAGACAATAACTGAAAACATGAATCTTCAGTGAGTTGAACAGGTATGACTTCAACATTAGGACCAAATATTATTAATTTCCAATGGCATTTGCTTAGAAATTTCCAGGTGTTATATTAATTAGAAAAATTACAATATTTCATGATTTTTCTCATCGGTACTCTGAAATTGAACTTTACAAGTCATGATCAGCTTTTCAAAAATATCACTGTTCCCCATCAGGTTACATCCTTGAACCCTAAAATATTTTTTATATGTCTCCCTTATAAAAGTCCAGTTTCCATGGGGGGCAATGACACCTTCTCTCTTGTTCATTGCTATTTCCTCTGCTCTCCTCTTGCAAAAAAAAAAAAAAGGGGGGGTCCCTATAAATATTTGTTGCATCTTTCTCCTGACAAAAAAAATCCAGAATAGTGTCAGAAATATGGCTAAATACCGCTTCTACTTCCTCAACTCCCAACTCCCTTCCCTACAACTCCCAACGCATCACAGAGCTAAGAACGCTGAGTTATTCAATGAGTTGCTTCATAAATAATTTTTTCTCCTTACCTAGACTTTACCTGTAACAACTGTTTGAATTATATATTTAAAATTTAGAATTTTTGCTATGTTGTTATATTACTACATTAAGCATTCTCCATTTAAACGTTATGATAAAGCCTAAATATGTATAGTTACATATATGTATAGACACCCAGAGTCTACTAAAAACATTATCTTCTATTTGTTTTACAAACACTAAACTTAGTGAGTTAAGAAACGTACCAGATATTCTCAAATCAGTTTTCCTCAAGTAAGTAAATTTTATGGTTTTAGTATTTTCATGATATAGGCTTCTATTCTGAATTACCCAAATTTATGTGTTGCCTTTTTTTTCTATGACTATGTATGCAATGTTAGGATACCTTAAGACCTCATAACCAAGTGTACATTTTGTAAATTGCAACAAAGAAAATTATAAATATGATTATAAGCATATATGTGCAGCATTTCTGTGTACAAACATGTAAATTATCTCTGAAAAAAACCACTTTTCCAATGTTTAACGTTTTGCAATGCCCAAATTAAAGGATGCTTTTTAAAAATTAAGGTTTCCAACGAAGGCCACTATTTTCCATAAGATTTTAAAGGGAAAAAAAATCAGACAGCCCTTTTGTGACAAGGACTTGGGTTACATAGGGCAGAGCAAGGGAGGGATGGAGGACTGGTCTTTGTGCTCAGCCATCCCTATGCGGTGTTATTCATATAATATGACAATGATGGCTTACATCAAAAGCTACAGTGCAAATAATCCCCTTCTCCATGCCACCCCAAAGCAAAAGCCAGCCCCTAAAATAAGGGGCAATGTGCCAGCACAGATATTACTTGTATGCCAGCTAGCTCTGTGCAGAGGGAAAAGCAAGGGAAGGGTGTTTTTTGTGTTTTTTTTTTTTTTCTTCCCTGAATTGGGTTTTACAATGAATGTTAACTTGCACCAGGAGGCTACCTTGGGCCCCCAGAGCCTTCTTAAAACCCTGGCACCCTGCCAGGGGAGCTCCAACTTTGCAGCCCAGAGAAAGCCATGTTGGCAGCTTGTCAGGAGCCAGGGAGTTACATGGCGCCCTGGGGGTAATAATATTTTCCAGAACGCTCAAGCTAATAGTCCCATGATGGGCGACTGAAAGGACTGCAGGTATGCTCTTCCTTGTCCTCAGCCTTGGAACTCTCATCCATCTCTGCAAAGTGCCACATCACACTCTGCTGACCTTCATGGCAGAGTTGGGGACACTGTCTTTTGTTTCACTTTACCTCACTGCTGAGAGCCAAGTCAGACTTCTACTTATTATCGTGCTTTGAATTCATTTCTTAAAAAAAAAAAAAAAAAAAAAAATGCTGTATATGAACCTAGAGGCATTCTGGCACCGAGCACATTTTTCTATCTTCTTTTAAAACAACAACAGAATTATGTATACATAAGTACACTTTTAAAAATAACCACAAGTAAAAGGCCGGGCGCGGTGGCTCACACCTGTAATCTCAACACTTTGGGAGGCCGAGGTGATCACCTGAGGTCAGGAGTTCAAGACCAGCCTGACTAACATGGAGACCTCATCTCTACTGAAAATACAAAATTAGCTGGGCGTGGTGGTGCATGGCTCTAATCTCAGCTACTTGGGAGGCTGAGGCAGGAGGATCGCTTGCAACTGGGAGGTGGAGGTTGAGATTGTGCCCTTGCACTCCAACCTGGGCAACAAGAGCGAAAATACCCACAAGTGTAGCAGGATGTCTAGTTCATGGCCTAGATTCTTCCTAGATCAATGAACTGGAATCTTCTATTGCTTTTCTAGGGTAGCTGGAGAAACTGATAGCTGACTCACTTTTGTTCTTCCATCAAAGGTCCAAGGAGAGAGGAGTTGTGTGCAGACTCTCAAAATTTATTCTTAGCTCCTTATATTTTAATCTTTAATTTATTTCATCAAGATGTCTTTTAATTCTTAGCACCATATTCAATATTATGCAGAAATTTGTAGGGCTCTTTATTTACATTTTATTGATTACAAAGATAAAGATAAAACAAGTTCATTCTTTTAAGCTTTTTGATTTAAAAAAAAAAAAACCACAGTGTCATTGCGACTTCTAGGTGAGTTAAACTTCAGAGGAGCTGGAGTACCACCTATAACATACTTAGCACAAAAGATCATGAAGCATATCATGTCCATAAACTGATTTGTATTATACTAATCTCTCTCTCTCTCTCACACACACACATGCACGCATGCACGCGCACGCACACACACATACACACACCCCTTTGTTTTAGAACAATAAACTGAATTTAGCTACCCTGTTGAAAAGTAGGGTAACCACTTCTTATACAATCACTTTTTCAGTCCCTGCAATGCAACAGCATTGAAACCCACATACAGGTTGATGCCAGTTTTACGTGTTGAAACAAACCAGTCACTCTTTCTCCCGCTAAGCAGTTAAATTAGAGAGTATTCAATTAATAACAGCTGAATATTCTGTCACATTTAGGAAGATGTATGGTAAGACAAGCGAGTTGTGATGTATCTGACAGAAATGATAAAGGTTCTCCCGACACAGTCTGGCAGATACTTGGCTCCTACTGCGGCTCTTTCTCATGTTCTAAAACGTCAGCAGCACAGACCCAAGATCCAGCACTGGCTTTAAGAAAAGAAGCACTCTAAAGTGAACAGGGAAGCCTTTGCCAAGTTCTCAAAAGGAGCCCAGCCTCTGCTTTTTCCCGTGAGCACATGGATCTGAGTTCCCTTCCACACAACACCAGCCGGGCACACAGGCAGCAGGGCAGTGGGCACACACTATCACCCAGAGATCAGGACACCCAGAGATCAGGACACATCTTCCCAAGCCCAGCTTTCCAGTGGCCAAGGGAACACGCTTCTCCTAGATACATACTAAATGACAACCAAGAGTACTGACCGCTTCTCCACCACACTAAATAGAACTCTCTCCTCTCAGGAGCCTTTCAAGGCTACTCCTGCCACCTTCAGAGGTGCGGCAACTGCTCAACTGCATCATTACTGTTTCCAACACTGAGAGCCTTCATCCACACTCCTTTGGGAAAACGCTGGGGCCCAAATTGAAAAGGAAATAAAAGAGACCACAATAAAATTGCTAACATATGGGGAGTAACAGAGCAATCCATGACACAATTCTATTACGCTCATCCCCCAAGCCCAGCTAGCCACAGTGGCCCTGGGGAGGAGGAGCCACTCTCATCTCCACAAATCAAAGGTCAAAACCACGCAAGGGCTTTGTTACCCACAAATGGGTCTGGCCGACCGGCATGAAGTCAATGGTGGTCTTGCAAAATCCATTTTTAATTCCAAGGGACTCCTTTTGTAAAACTGAAGTAGCATCTCACAAACTTGGGGACTAATGTACCAACAGCAATATAAAATGAGGGGATATAAGAAAATCCTGATGCAAGATAATGTGAAACAACAACTACCAAAACCCAAACAAAAGACAAGATAACAAGGAGAATTAAATAACCCTGATTTTACGCAGAGAAATTAATGATGCATTCGTCTACAGCCTGGTCAAAAATAAAGACTAAGAGTTGCTGACTTAACTCATGATAATTATTTTTTAAATTGAGTTACACCACCTAAAACATCTCAGAACTACATGCTGTGCACTTTTTAAAAATTATAAAATAATTCAAAGCAACAAAAAATAAAGACAATCTTGTGCACTTTATTTAACTTTCCATTAAGAACTTTTGAGAGCCAGAAAAGAAATGAGTGTAGAGGCTCTTTTCTCTTGCAGCACAGATAAAAGATTCAGATCGTTTTTACTCTTCTCCCACAGCCCTGTTGCTGGAAAATTTGCAAAACATAGGCTTACGCATGTTTACTAGTAAGAAATCAAATTCATCTCCATAACCCTTCCAAGTTATATTCTTTTGAAACTTTCATTCTAAAACACACACATGCACAGACATACTATTTTCCCCACCAAAGGCAGTTTATAAAATTAAAACTGGTCTCAGGGATTCAATATACATTCTCCATGAGCAAAAAATACACATGTAAATGTGGAATGGTACACAAGGATTTCATCTTCCTTACCCCAGTGACAGGCCAAAACATGCAGATTCCATGTGGATCACTGCAGCTGATTCACTGCATTCCTATCCACATCAAAATTGCCCCTTCAATTCTTCCATGTTCCATAAAATTACTATTATTGCCGCCTTTCCCATCTACTTTATTGGCAAATGCCTTGGATTAATAAAGCGCTCATGGTGTTTATGAGCAGAAGATCACTTTATTCCCCTAATACACCAAAAGACACCGTGGGGCAACAGGACCTACCACTTAATTAGATTATATAACTGTCAGGAGTTGGTGAGGTTTTAAATTTATATTTCAATTAATATTTAATAGAGCTTAATTAACAATTCCCCCCTCTCTTCCTTCCACATTCTGCATTCTCCCCTATGTCTTCCTTCTCAGATCTTGGTCCAGAATGGCAATCTGGCTCACAGTATTTGGTAGGGTGGCACCTATGCACACAGACTACTTTACTCAGAACTGCATTTGCCATGGCACCAGCAGAAGCAAATTATGAGTAGAAATGAATTCCTTTCTTAAGAGCTGAGTGTCTATCTACCTGAATATCTAAGCACTGAGGACACACACACACACACACACACACACACACCTTAAAGGAGTCTAAATGGACACATTAACTGTCTGACATCTCTACTTGTTTGCTTCTTGGTAGCCACGTTAAAATCTCCCATGACATTTGAAAGGAAGTAGTGTTGGTGACTTCGCCAAACCTATGAATCACACACAGGCATAGGCAGCCAGTTTTTAGAAGCAGTGTTTCTCAAACCTTTTGGGCTTGAGACCCCTTTACACTCTTAAAAACTATTGAGGACTCCAAATAGCTTCTGTTTATATAGGTCATATCTATCAATATTCAGAAATTCCAGACTAAGGAATTTTTAAATGTTAATTCATTTAAAAGCAATAAACCGGCCAGGCGAGGTGAGTCACACCTAAAATCCCAGCACTTTGGGAGGCCGAGGCGGGTGGATCATGAGGTCAGGAGTTCCAGACCAGCCTGGCCAACATGGTGAAATCCCGTCTCTACTAAAAACACAAAAATTAGCCGGGCGTGATGGCTGGCGCCTGTAACCCCAGCTACTTGGGAGGCCGAGGCAGGAGAATCACTTGAACCCGGGAGGTGGAGGATGCAGTGAGCCAAGATTGAGCCATTCTACTCTAGGCTGGGCGACAGAGCAAGACTCTGTTAAAAAAAAAAAAAAAAAAGGCAATAAACCCATTACATTTGAACATAAATAACCCATCTCTATAAAAAATGTTTTTGAAACAAATATATTAGTGAGAAGAGTGAGTTTTACATTTTTACAAATCTTTTTAAGGTCTGACTTAAAAGAAGATGGCCAGATTCTCCTGTGTCTGCATTCAGTCTGTGACAATATTACATGAAGCCTGTGGAAAACTCCATTGTACGCATTCATAAAAGACTGAGAGTAAATAAAGCAAATACCAGCCTTTTTATTTTTTGGAGACAGAGTCTCACTCTGTCACCCAGGTTGGAGTGCTGTGGCGCGATCTCAGCTCACTGCCACCTCCACCTCCTGGGCTCAAGCAATTCTCCCACCTCAGACTCCCGAGTAGCTGGGATTACAGGCATGCGCCACCATGCCTGGCTAATTTTGTTCTTTTAGTAGAGATGGGGTTTCACCATCTTGACCAGGTTGATCTCGAACTCCTGACCTCAAGTCATCTGCCCGTCTCGGCCTCCCAAAGTGCTGGGATTACAGGTGTGAGTCACTGCACCCGGCCTGCAAATACCATCTTAAAATCATTATTAATATACTTTTGACCTCATAGTCTCCCCGAAAATGTTGGGGATCCCTAGACCCTATTTAAAAACCGTTACATTAGGGGGTTTCAAAATGTTTAAAGACATAAAACAATAGGCCTGAAGAAGCTAAATTTCTCTTTTGCTTCCCAGCCGCTACCACTATCATTCTGGCTAATTAACTGATATATAAGCCACTTCTTACAAGTCACAGTGAAGACAAATCTGAATGCAGGCTTTCTGTTCCAGATCTTAGGTACTAGTTCTTATAGTACTTTCTAGCCTAGTATATAACATAAGAAATGGTTTTTAAAAAGAAGCCACTGAAACAAAGAAGAAAAAGAACACTGAACATTTTTCTCAAGCCTCCTGCTACTTCTGACTGTCTCTGCCTCCATTGGTGCTAACCAAGGACAGCTGGACCAGCCAAAGGGTTTCAGAATGTTTCAGATAAATTTCATTCCCACTCAATAGGAATAGCTTGCCCAGACACCAACTATGGGTCTATTTTTTCTATTGTGGGCTTCAAAAATTTTTTTAAGCTCTTGTTTGATAATTTATTTTAGTTGCTAAGAAACTAGCTTCTTATTGTAGTCAGTGAGAGTAAAGATAAAACAACTGTCAAAATAGTGTGTTATTTTGACAGTAGCCATATCAGAATCATAAATGATATAGCTTATCTGTACATTTTTACCCTCACTAATGGGGTCTAAATACTATATTCTCAGATATTTCATACATACACAAAGACATACAAACATGCATTTTAGTAAGAAAGGCCATCACACAGTTAGCAATGAGCATTCAGGGAATGCACATGTGCATGTATACACACACACACACACACACACACACACACACACACAAAACCAACTAGCCCCCAATTTGAAAGCTCTTTTTTTTTTCTTCCAAGTTTTGGAGCTAGGATCTCACTCTGTCACCCGGGCTAATGTGCAGTATAATCATACCTCACATAGTTCATAGCCTTGAACTCCTGGGCTCAAGCGATCCTTCTGCCTCAGCCTCCCAAGTAGCTGGGACTATAGGCATGTGCCACCTTGCCCAGCTAATTTACTTTATTTTATTTGTGTAGAGATGCAGTCTTACTAATGTTGCCCAGCTGGTCTCAAACTCCCGGGCTCAAGCGATGAATGTCTGTATTCATTCAAACCCTCATTCCCACATCCTCTTGATCTGTCAGATGCTGGTAATCACCATCAGACAGGGTGGATCATCTGTACGGGCCTGCTTGGTCCATGGTTCTCCTAAGCCATGCACAGTGCTTTGGTCAATGACAAATTCATTCTCTTCCTTTTGCTCTCCCTCCCATCCATCCATCTACTCACCCATCCAATCATCCCCCGGCTACTGTACTTTTAAAAAGTTTTTTTGTGGCCAAAGAGTCCAAGCCTTGTGAGTAACAGTGGGTTAACCATGTGAATAATTAAATCTACCAAAAATCTCTAGCAACTCCAAATCAAATACTTGAATATGGATTTTTATTTCACTGTTATATTGCTGATGAGTGGCATCTGGCAGAATTCGAAGGAGGAGAAAAACAAAAATGTATCATTTTCTTTCTGTGTCTACCCAGGACTGGCTATACTAAATGCTGTTCCTCATTACTTTCACCTATTTGTAGGGTAATAACACTTAAAACTTTATCTGAGAAATATTAAGCAGTTGTTAAAAATAATTATAAAAAGTAATAAAGTAACAGAAAATGTCTGTATTATTTTAAGTTATAAGGTGAATAAGCAAGGTATGTATTGTTTATGTTCTAATTTTAGCTAGCTAATATATACGCAAATAGATTAAAAACTGAAAGGGGGCATTACTAAAAATGCAATGAGTTGTATATTTGAAGGGCAGGGCTATCAGCATTTTTTTTCCCTTTGTTTTCCAAACTTTCTGTAATGTTTTAGTATTGTCCTGATCATGAAGACAATGAAAAATATCTCAAAGGTTGATTTTTTTCCTATTCTTGGTGGCTTAGAAAGTTTCCCAACTGGGAGTGAGGTCTACCTATCAATGTCAAGGTGGAAAAAATATGCCAAGAGTGGTCAGCTTGCTCTTTTTGGCTTCCTCCTACATTTCTGATCCCATCTTAGAGTGGAGAAAGATTCTTCCACCCCTCCATCACACACCACTGCTCCTGCCCCCACGCTCATCCCATCCTAGTCCCATGTGGTTAGGGTGATATGTTCCAATCTTCATTTGAGGTCTGATGCAATGTATTGACCTTGCTCCTCATCTTATCTTGAGTAATGGATGAATGTCATGGCCATATGCTTTCCATGACCACAATTCTCATTCTCATTAGAGATCCAGGAAGGCTTCCTTTGAATTCGGCCAAACTGCAATGTGTAAACATTTCTGCTGTGAGATTTGAAACTTGTGATAGAAATTCCAAGCCAGAAGCTTCTGCAAAATATGTGAATCACAGGGAAAGAATCTGCTCTTTTCTGATTGACCCTTTTAATGACGTATTATTTAACCTTAGATGATAGAGATCACAGAGCCTGCCGTGACCTCTTCTAATGACTGTTAAGCTGACCTTAGGCAACAAAGCCAGCAGGAATCAGAATTGATTAGGAGGATTTGCTACCTCTTTCCAAAGAGGCCGGATATAGAGTTCTTATTTCCACTTAATTATCTCTTGGCCTCTGATCCACATGACTGCTTCTAGAAGCCAGCAGGAAACGTGAGGCGAGGAAAGTCAGTCGAACCTCAGTGAACTGGCTCTCCACGTACCCTGGAGACACACACACCTTTTGTATCGTACAATTACAATTTATGGTGTGATGTGATCTTTCTTTATCACGTACTTTTTAATAAAGGATTCGACATACAACCTTAGTTTTAACACTTTGCATCTCAAATCCTGCTAGTCTGCTTGTATAATTAGCCGTGGCTTGACAAACAAAAACTTAAAAGCAAAAACATGAATCGTGCCCATACTGTTTATTACAATGGCTAAACTTGATCATTTTGGAGTAAGAATGGTGGGTACACCTCTTTTCATGAACTGCTTGGCATGCATCATTTACTTACGATGCGTACTCATGATCTGTGTATAGTTAGGAGGTGGATTAAAAAACGTTGCTGTTCTAATTTGTAAACCTTTATCTTCTAGCTCTCAACCTCCAATCTAAACAAAATTCTAACGCTGTCTAGCTCCAGGATGCCCTAGGGCTAGACACAATTCCTCTGTGAATGCATAGATAGCCACTACCTTGGTATCATAGTATCTCAGGTTCAGTCCTAGATTACTTAAGCATCATCAAAGTCCAGCAAATTTTTCTATGAGAGGATTATTAATTATTTTACAATTGCTATAACCCTGAGCCTATGAAGAGACAGCAAGCAAAATCCTGCTTTACTCACTTTTCATGTGGAAACTGGCAAATACTTTCATTTCCAGTGTGCCCGTGGTCATTCAAGATGCAGAGAGATACAGTTACTTCCTTAAGGTCAAAGTCAATGGCTGTTCTAACCTAAAGTCTATCTAGCAGAACACAAAATATACAAAAACACACTGTTATGTTACATCCATAACAGGCGAAGAATGTAAGCATGACCAAAGTTATCTTTTGTGAATAGCTTCGGTCTACCTTTTTGCTCTTTGAAATATGTATATAAAATACATACATGCATGTGTGTGTGTATGTGTGTGTATATAGATACATGATTCATACATATACAGATGCTAAATTTACATAAGTAGGAAAGTTACAAGCATAGTACTCTCTACAGCCTAAGACAATTTTTTAAAAAAGATCATTCTCAAATTTACTGGTATTTTAAATGGTAGAGTCAGAAGATCAGAATTAGAGCTGGTACTCAGCAAATTTTGAGTTAGGTACTCTGGAAACTCAATGTGTTTAAGCCTCAGTTCCTCACCTGGACAATGGGAACAACAATATCTCCTCAAAGATTTCTGGAGAGAATAAATGAAAAAATGCAGTGATTTTTCAAAAGAGTTTTCTGAAACATGAACTCCCTTTTTTTTTGAGACAGAGTCTCGCTCTGTTGTCCAGGCTGGAGTAGAGTGGCATAATCTCAGCTCACTGCAAGCTCCGCCTCCTGGGTTCAGGCCATTCTCCTGCCTCAGTCTCCCAAGTAGCTGGGACTACAGGCACCCGCCACCACACCTGGCTATTTTTTTTTTTTTCTTTTTTGTATTTTTAGTAGAGATGGGGTTTCACCATGTTAGCCAGGATGGTCTCGATCTCCTGACCTTGTGATCCGCCCACCTTGACCTCCCAAAGTGCTGGCCTCAACTCCTTTCTTAAGATTACTAAGAAGCCCAATATGCAAAAGAGACCCAAATGGCCCTACGTCAGAAGAAGAGCAGGATCTTGTAATAGCTCTTCTGCCAGCACCCCATCAGCCCTACCCCATGCACTCACTGGAACCATGAGAATCCACTGGAATTCTCTGTAAAACATAGGAGATAATTCACATAAAAGCAATATAAAATTGCTGTTATCAAAATGAGGGCTGAAAAAATTGAGATAAGAATAGTTTAGGAAAGGGCCAGGCGCGGTGGCTCACGGTTGTAATCCCAGCACTTTGGGAGGCCGAGGCGGGCGGATCACGAGGTCAAGAGTTTGAGAACAGCCTGGCTACATGAGGTCAAGAGTTTGAGAACAGCCTGGCCAATGTGGTGAAACCCCATCTCTTAGCCGGGCGTGGTGGCGCATGCCTGTAATCCCAGCTACTCGAGAGGCTGAGGCAAGAGAATCACTTGAACCTGGGAGGTGGAGGTTGCAATGAGCTGAGATCGTGCCACTATACTCCAGCCTGGGCAACGGAGCAAGACTCCATCTTGAAGAAAAAAAAAAAAAAGAAAAAAAAGAATAGTTTAGGAAAAAAAGACAACTATTTACCATAGCTTTCTCAAATTACATTTACAATTTTACTACTTGTTAGCACTTTTACCTATGAATTTCATGCTAAGCAACTGAGACTTGCGAGTGAGGTACTTCCTATAACTATACCCTATACCGTCTGCACTGAACCTCTTGCATGACCAAGATGCCAAACACAGGAAACGTACTTCTACATACTTTGAAACTTAAAAGCTTTTTCTAGATTTTCTTCGGCTGAAGGAAAATTAACACTTTATTTTGAAGTACTTAGAATAGCCATTTAAAAATATACATGTACTAATGTTCTATTATAAAATAATCCTATGCTTCTCTGGGTGATCCATGGGCCAAGTGCGAGCAACAGGTCAGTGACTGATCACGATATTTACAACGTATGGAGGTGGCCAATAGGAACAATCCTCTATAGGCACATGACTCAGTGATTTAATTCTGGCTGCACTGGGAAGTAAGAGTATTTGGAGGAGAATGGTACTCAGCAATGTCATATCAGTTACGTTCAGTCATGTATGCATATATGAAGGCACACAGCAGAATTAAGAGACTTTTCTGAAGGCTTTTGGGAAAGTCCTATCGCAGATGGGCCCTCAACTCTGTTAATGTCCTTATTAGACACTTCAGAGCAGGAGTAAATTCTCTCTGGCAGAAAATGCTTAGAAGCTTTAGCCCAGCCTGTAGCTGGTTGACTCGGTTTATTACTAATTACTATTGAACTGATATTGTTACTATTACTACTACCTTCTTTGGGTGCTTTAAATTTAGATGATGCAGCTCAATTAGAAGACCTCAAATCACTTTGCAGAGTTCCTGCTTTGACAAGTAGGGATGTTTAAAAGGTTCATCATTTGTTGTTCTCTGAGCACGTTCCAACATACTATTATAGCACTTTGGTGGAAAAAATAATATTAGCCCAATTTTATAAGGGTAGAAATGTAGGTATAGATAAAACTGTTATTATCTATAACAGTTATATAGATGAAATATCACTTGTATAGGGCTCCATCCTTTATAAAGGACTTTTAATACACAGTCTGTGATGATAAAGAAAAGTCCCAGGGCAGTGTTGAGTAAAGACAGAATTCAGTAATTCTAATTTCCAGGCCATTGCTCAATCTGTGGCCCATGCTTTCCATCTATTTTTCACTATAGAGTCTAAACTTCCTGCTTTGCTATTTTTCCTTGGAGAGGCAATGTGGCATAGGGGAAAAAATATGGATTTTAATATCGGCTTTGCTACTCATTAGGTATGTGGCCTTCAGCAACATTCTGCCGCTCTCTGACTCAGTTTCCCCATCTTTGAAAATGGGAATAGAAACAGTACTTTGCAAGTCTGTTGTAGAGAATAAAAATATTACTTTGTAAGTGTGGCGTATTACATGACTTAGAGTCTGGCAGGTGACGGGCAATCAACCAAGATGCAATCCCTCCTTTCTCTTCCCACCCACCATCACCCCTACCACTGTCTTCTTAGATAAGATTAGAGCCCAAATAGCTCAACTAAGGTTTGGGACATATGTACAACTTTTGCCTATGCTGCTGAATAAAATGTCCTCAGATTACTTACCTATCTGCTATCTCCTGATCAACAGGTCTCTAAGAGCAGAGGCCACGTTTGCAGTCTTTTTTGAATTGACCCTCATGTCCCTGAGTAGACAGTGCCTATGGGAAAGTGCGGAGAAACTATTTACTGGGCAATGACTCTGTGTCAGGCACTCTTCTAGCTACTGGGGATGCAGAGGGGATCTCGCCAGATCAGGATGTTTTCCCATAAGTGAGACCCTACCCCTGTCTTAAAGGATTCTGAGAGGATCTAATGAGGCATTTGAATTTTAATTGCACTGGGTACCTATGGAGGCTACAAAAATGTCAGTATAACCATGAGTATTATTGTTGTTTCCGTTAAGAGGGGATTCTGTTCAATAATTATTTGCTCATTAGACATATCTAAGATGTTGTGATTGGAAATTCTTTGGTAGTAAGTACGAGAAATTTTTGATATCTCAATTCAGACACAGTAAGGCAGTAAAGAACTATGGCACAGAGAAGAGAAATTCCTCCAAAGTTACAAGATTAGGCTAGAAATAAACCTAGGAAACATAATCCCCTGTTGAGTCAGACACATGACTTTGAATTTCTGACTTTCACTTCCCATCACCAAGTATGTGGGGAGAGTTTGCCTGTGTCTTCTTATATTCCTGAAATTATGCCATCACTCTCTGATGTGACCCTAGCTCCTGGTGTATCTCCTGGTGCTGTGGGACAAATGTAGAAGTGATATAATCAAGACTAATCAATCGTGTCCATAAGTTCCCATCAGACTTCTAGTGACCTAGCCAATATCCATTCTACCTTTCCTCCTTGGAAACGGAACTCCAATTTATTCAAGTAATATGCCCAGGTAAATTATTACATTTCTTAGCCTCCCTCGCAGCTAGGAGTAGCCATAGGGCTAAGTTCTGGATAACTGTACATAAGTGGAAGTGTTACACTGGAGTTTTAAAAGGGCTTCTTAAAAGAACTAACTCAGTTGAGAAGTATTCCCATTCTAGTCTTCTCCTTCCTTCCTTTTTGCCTGAAACATTGATGTGATGGGTAGAAAATCCCCTTTATAAGGCCTTTGGTTCCCTAATGACCCACCTCTGGAATTCTACTCCATGACTTTGTTTAAGCCACCATTTTTTTTTTTTTTATTTTAATGTGCTTGGCTGAGAGACTTAACTTTAACTGATACAGTGTTAGTAAGCTGTCTGACAAAATTTTGGATTCCCTTAGAATCAATTTCAGAAACATATATAAAAGACGATGCACCTTCTCTTAAATAGCACTTAATAAATTCGAAGGGGTGCAGCATAGTGCCATGCAGAAGTGAACGCTGGAAACACATCACTTCCAACAGTAGCAGTAGAATGTAAATTTCAAGTAATAAGATCAAACCAGTGGATCCAAGGGCTAGGAGTGTTATATCCTTGAGTCCTCAGGATGCCTTATTTAAAAAGATAGAAAGAAAAAAATTAAAACACACACACACACACACACAATTCAACATGTCAGAGTCAACCAAAATTCTAAGATTGCAATGAGAAAAGGAGATGAACAAAACAGGCCAATAGAATTATTACCAATTCTGTTATCATGGCAATACATATTACTATTATCATGGCCACCTTATCGTGTGGCCATCGATTGGGTGTTTGTATGGAAGGAATACAATAGCTAAAATACCACTACAGGCACCCCCTTTAGGCTAGATGGGTTTCTCTGGCTTTGCCCCATCACTGTTTCTGGCCCTGTAGGAATCTTCCTCACTGGCTTACACTGCTGTTTGTCGGGAACTGACCCTATTTCAGGAGAGTGGATCGTATTATTGGAGTCAAAGCTGTATGCAAAGGCATGACATCTCTGCTCTGTTATGAAGTTATTCATTACTATTTCACATTCATCTCTGTCAACCACTCTACAGTCACTTTCACAAGCCATGCCTCTAGCATTTTCAAGCAGCGAGCTGGCCAGGACTATTAACCCCATTCTGTAGATATTTAAATAAAAGCCCAAATTTGGTTAAATTGATCTTCATGTGGTCTTTTTTGGGTCAAGCAGCTGCTCTCCAATTTCATTTTTTAAGTCAGACGGAGGTTAGGACAAGGTTATCTAAAAATGGACTGTTTTTATATAGCAATTTCCTTAAGTAGATACCTGAGTTCTAACATAGATATTGGCCTCAATGTGTCTTTTATTTACGTACTTACTTTTTGGTTTAAAATTGATCTACTATTGTACTGAAAACCAAGTATTGTGATCCTCTTTTTTTTGTTTGTTTGTTTTTGAGACAGAGTATTACTCTGCGGTCCAGGCTGGAGTGCACTGGCATGAATTTGGCTCACTGCAACCTCTGCCTCCCGGGTTCAAGCAATTCTCCTGCCTCAGCCTCCCAAGTAGCTGGAATTACAGATGTGCACCACTATGCCTGGCTAACTTTTGTATTTTTAGTAGAGATGGGGTTTTGCCATGTTGGCCAGGCTGGTCTTGAACTCCTGGTCTTAAGGGATCCAATGGTCTCGGCCTCACAAAGTGCTAGGATTACAGGCGTGAGCCACCACTCCCGGCTTTGTGATCCTTGATATTGAATACATGATGGGCCTTCCAATCCATAAGTAATACAGATACCCTGTCATTAAAAGCCTTTGAAGGCTTTTCTTTCCCTACCTGAGATAGAATAAAATACCTACAGGTTTCCCTAATCTGCAGTTTCTCAAGAACTAACGACACTATGAATAAGAAAGGTTACCTTTCTTTTCAAGAATTCCTGGAAGACTGCCTTTCAATAATGGGTATTTTTTGTTTGGTTCTCCCATGAAAACCACAACTCTCAGCTTTTCTTTTTGCCCATAAATTTATATTTTTCCAGATAGAATAGAGTTAAGCCTAGAAATGTTTTTAAAAATTCTACCTTAAAAGAATTAAACCATTGGCTGTTAGCTTCAGGTTTACAAGTCCCTCTTGGAATTGATGGTGACATTTTTTTCCTCTGGAAACGTAGGTGATTTTCACCCTAGTACTTCATCGGGCTTCAGTGGTCTATAAATCAAGCAACACACACACACACACACACATACACACACACACACACACACACACTCCAACCTCCTAGGATACCAGTCTCACACAGTGGTCTTCATCTAGAGATCATAAGTACGATGATGGCCAGGGGACTTATTAAAGCACTGTTACCATTTATTAGAGCAGTGTACTGAAAAAGAAAGAAACAAAAGGTTAGCTACCTTCCCACCAGCCAGCCAAGAGGAATATACAGACTACTCCTGTAGGTACTTCCTCGTACAGATATTATATTTAAATGGCAGGGCCAAAAGACCTTAAGACCTAGTATACCATTGTTCTTGCACTCTTGGATCTGAAATACATTTGACTTGAAAGACCTTTCTGGCTGCTTTGAGGAGGCTGCTTCACAGAAATTGCAATTTATATTCTTGAAAATCTGTCTAACATTCTTTGAAATAATAAAGGCATACAAGTGAATCACATGAAAAAGGAATTTTACCAAAAAGTCCTTCTGGTCCTATGAGTCCAGAGATCTCTTCCTCATGTCCCACAAATGCTGCCTTCACTTCATGAGTCTCAAATAGCCACAAGGACTACTGGGCCAACTTCTTTGCTTATGTTTTAGAAAATGTGCTTCACAATATATACCTTATCTAGGATAGGCAAAACTATTAATCCTACATAGTGCTAAGGCAGACAGGGAAAATCAATTACTAAATAAAACCTTTATTAATACAAACATGAGCATTCACAGAGACATAAATTATTAGCTCTTGGAAGATTTTCATATTTACACTTTTACTCAGGCTGCCATACTTAACAGTATTTAAAGTTCAATACTCTCAAAATCTTAATTCCACATCTAGTAACAGTTGATCAAATATCAATATCCCATGGGCAGAATAAGACCCCCTTTTTCTATCTTCCCATAGAATTAAGCCAAATATCTACATTATAAAGTACTTATTTTTAAGTACTGAAAAGAGTTCAGTGTCATATATCTGTCTTATACACGAAATGCAAGTTCCTTGAGAGCAAAGATAATGTCTATACATGTCTGGCACATAATAGATGCACATTCGATATTTTGTAAGTTAATTAATGAATTCATCTTTGTATCCCACAACACCTAATGCAGTATCTGGCACATAAGCAGGTATTCAGTAAATATACTAACTACTTGTCACACAAACTCTTATCAGTGGGTTCTGAGCTTTGAGGGGTTCAGCCCACCATCACCAAAGATAGTCATGGGTTTGCTTTTTCCATCAACTGGTCTTCACTCTGATATGGTGACCTATTTGCAATACAGCTCCCTACTATTAGGGATCAAGTCTGGCTACTAGATTGTGAGTTCCCTGAAGACAGAACTGAGTCTTTGACCACTGGATTGCTATGACTGTGCAGACACTGTCTACTAGAGTCAAATTTTGGTTTGAAATAGTTCATTATTTTATTTAACCACTTAAACTAGTTCAGTCTATAATGAGTTAATTGACAGATGTGAAAAATTTTAAACCCCTCTGTCAGGGCTCAGAATATGATACTTCCAAATATGGCTTCTTGATTTTTTATTTTTTCCATGCTATAATTTAAAATGTATTTATTTCATCATATTCTTTAGCACATAGAAAGTATATGGCATCAAGTATATGGCTCAGTATGGTTTATTGCACACATCATAGTGAAGATAACTGCGATACAGGGAAACTGGACCCAAGGTGCTGGGTCTAAGAATAGGATGCTCTCATGGCCTCCGCCAACTAGCCATAGCCTTTCATCTTCATCTCTTTCTTCTCTTTCTTCCTGTGTTCCTAGTGTTAGTTCTTCACGGTCACCTTTTATTTCTTCTTCCTATATTTATATCAAATTTTGTTTCTTCTTCAGACACAAAATCTTGAAGGTGTAACCTGTCTTGCCTACTCCTAAGTCTTTGAGGCTAGTTGCTACCTTATCTTCCCACATAAAGAGACAGAGATTTTTCCATTAGGTGTATTTTCCTTTTATTTTTACCTGCAAACCTCTAGTATTGGGGCCTAGAGAAAATGAACCCTAGCATTAAAATATAAAATGTTAGTCGAAGAGTTCAACATAGCCTTACTTTGTCTCGAGATCTCAGATAAATGAACACTAATGTGTAAGGAGATAATATACACACACACACGCACATACGCACGCACAGCCACTTCAGGAACCCTGCAGCAGGAACCGTGTCCAATCCCAGAAAAGACACGGCACTGTGCTGCTTAAATGAAAAGGAAGAAAAAAGGCAAGGAGGGATAAAAGTATAATCATCTAAACTTTTAAAGACAGCAATTTAAGCAAATTGCCATATCTGCTTTTAGAAATGAAAGGGGAAGAAAAATGCTCATTTCTTTTGAAGTAAAATTGCGTAGGTCAATGGCTGTGACAATCCTCTCAATAACCACTAACAAAAGACCAGTTTGGGTGGTTAGGGAAGCCGCTCAATAGCAGGTATTCATTGAATCTTGGAATAATTTCGCTTACCACAAGCTGTGAGAGAGAACCAAGCACTGTGTAGAACACAGCCTGCTAGGTAACACATCAGCAGCCGAGGTGGAAAAATAAAACCCACAACCAAGTATTTCTTGAGCTTTATCACATGACTATTTACTCCAAGGCAGGGAACTGAATGTGGAGCCCATTTAAGGCACATGAACAGAAACACATATACTGGATCGGAGGCGAATGTATGTCTATGATTGGTTTGTGCCAGGGGAATCCTTATGTGTTATTTAAGATATTTTATTTTAGATGAGAGAGCGGTAGTTTTCTGGACTACAGCTTTCTGGAAACTAGGTTCACTTATTCAAGAATTTACTGAACACACAGGGTACATGGAGCCCAGTAAGTATCTATTCCCCAATTTTGAACCTATACCAAAATATATCATGAAACAAGCCATCACACCAACTAGAAACAAATAAATAGTTACAAAAATACTGTCCACAGTATAATTTACATAAATAATGGTGGAAGAAATGAGAAGTAAAAATGAGTTACTTAGGGAAGGTTTCTTGGAAAAGGTGTGGCCCAAGTAGGATGTTAGAGAAACTGTGACATGTAACCTCGAAAAGTGGTTTTATGCTGTTTTAAAATAACTGCACAATTTAACTAGGTTGACTAATGATTAATTTGAACTATGCATCTGAGCATAGACAGCTTTATAGTGCACAAGAAGCCCATATACCAGCCATGCCTACTTCTATCACTATCTGTAATACCTCATTTAATTTGTCCTATATGGAAAAGATGATATGGTCTCCTTCCAGAAGAGGTAGAGGCATAACTACTATGGAAAATGTTGTGGTAGTTTCTTATGAAATTAAACATATTGCAGGATGTAGTGGCTCATGCCTATAATGCAGCATTTTGAGAGAATTGCATGAGGTCTGGGGTTTGAGACCAGCCTGGACAACATGGTGAGATCACATCTCTAGAAAAAATTTAAAATAAAAATCAGTCAGGTATAGCGGCACATGCCTATAGTCCTATCTACTTGGGAGGCTGAGGCAGCAGTATAACTTGAGCCCAGGATTTTGAGACTACAGTGAGCTACAGAGGATTGTATCACTGCACTCCAGCCTGAGAGACCCTGTCTCCAAACACATATACACAGAGAGAGAGTTACCATATGACTTAGGAATACAAGTCCTAGATATTTATCTAAGAAAAGTGAAAATATATGCCATGCACAGATTTGCACACAAATGTTCACAGTAGCTTTATTCTTTTTTTTTTTTTTTTTTTTTTTTTTTTTGAGACAGAGTCTCACTGTGTCTCCTAGACTAGAGTGCAGTGGTGCGATTTCGGCTCACTGCAAGCTCCACCTCCCAGGTTCATGCCATTCTCCTGCCTCAGCCTCCCGAGTAGCTGGGACTACAGGCGCCCGCCACCACGCCTGGCTAATTTTTTGTATTTTTAGTAAAGACGGGGTTTCACCATGTTAGCCAGGATGGTCTCGATCTCCTGACCTCGTGATCCACCTGCCTCGGCCTCCCAAAGTGCTGGGAGCCACCACAGCTGGCTTAGCTTTATTCTTAAGAACCCCAAACTGTAACTGATCCAAATGTTCATCAATGGATGAACGAAGGAACACACTGTGGTCTATTTTCACAATAAAATACTACTCAGAAACAACAAACTATTAAGCCAAGCAACAATGTAGATACATCTCAAAGCATTATTTTTATACTATACATGAAAAGCAATATATATATATATGAAGCATGACACGACTATATTCCATATAATTTCATTTAAAGAATGAAATTCTAGAAGAGCTTATAAATAGCAACAGAAAGCAGATCAGTGGGTGCCAGGCACCAGTGATGGAGTGGGGAAGGTTGGCCATAAAGGGGCATGAGGTGACCTTTTGGTGTCATGGGAATGCTCTTGTCTAGCGGGATTGTGGCTGGAGAGAGGAAAACATACATTTGTCAAAACTCAGGCCAGGCGCAGTGGCTCATGCCTGTAATCCCAGCACTTTGGGAGGCCAAGGACGGCAGATCACCTGAGGCCAGGAGTTCGAGATCAGCCTGGCCAACATGGTGAAACCCTGTCTCTACTAAAAATACATCAAAATTAGTTGGGCGTGGTGGCGTGCACTTGTAGTCCCAGCTATTCAGGAGGCTGAGGCAGGAGAATCTCTTGAACCCAGAAGGCAGAGGCTGCAGTGAGCCAAGATCATGCCACTGCACTCCAGCCTGGGTGACAGAGACTCTGTCTCAGAAAGAAAAAAACAAGTAAAATAAAATAAAATAAAAATGTTTATCAAAACTCATCAAACTGTATACTTAAAATTGGTGAATTATTTATGTGAATTATACCTCACTGATCAAAAATAAAAACCATGGATATGAATACTGAAAAACTCTGATATATTTATATATTTTCCTAATTTCATCCTAATTTAGTTTTTTATTTAGACGATTGATCCAATACATCTTTAGACACTACTCACGTGATGTGTGCCAATCTAACTGAAAATAAACGACCACTGGAAGAACTAAAAACCTTATCAGTCCATGGCCTGTGCCTGGAGCTTTTCTGGTGGAGTTCTGCCATCAGGTGCTGAGAAAATGGGCGGCCTTCTCAGGACTGCTAAAAGTCAAGGCAAGAAGATGCTCAGGCACCACTACTGGGTAGAATCCAATTAGACACACACCTTTCTTGTCTCCTTGGGTCTCTGTCAGCGGCACTGAATCCTAGCTCATCTCATAATCCCTCTTGAATACCTATAGAAAGGACTACTTGTGAGCTCAAAATCAAAGGCATATCACATGTTACTATTTTTGGCTCCAACATATTCCCACTCTCCTTTCTTTTAATAGAGTGAAACTCTAGCCTTCATTTACAGAAGGACTAGAAGGAAACTAGACAATGAGAAATACAGTACTTTTCTAACTCTTCTCTACTTGATTCTCCCTCTGATTTGTATGCATGTTCTCTCTCCTTCCTTTCTTTCCATCCTGTTTTGCTGGCCTTCTTTCCTACATCTCTCTCCTCCATCTGTCCATCTTGTCTGCCTCATATTTGCTTCACAATTATTCTTCTGACTTTTGGTGCATTTCCTGACTTCTGCCTTTGTTAAAATCTGTGTATTTTCTGGAGGATAATGTATATGTCATTGTTCCTTCTGTGGCTTTTTCTCTTTTCTTTATTCAAATAACAGAGGAATGAATTTTTCTCAGAGAAAAGAAAGAAGATGAAAGGAGGAATTAGGTTGAGACGAGAGAGCGTGGAATGAGAGAGGAAGGTGTCAATTAAAAAAATGAACCCCACTGCATCCCCCTCTTGACAGGTGGGGTGAGTGGAGCTGACAGCCGTCGCATTAGCTGGCTTTGGTGGAACCCTCATGCCTTGTGGTTCCCCCGAGCTCAAAAAGAGTGATTCCAGGGCCAGCGGACACACTCACACATTTTTACTTGGTGTTCCAATGCCTCCCCCGCAGCTATTTCTAATAATGGTAATTATAATGATTTGAGGCTTAAGCAGGGCAATTCCGGCCCGAAGGCAGATTGTAATGAAGTAGTCAGGGTGAAGGGAGGGGAGAGGGGCTGCGGTGGGAAGAGGCCGGATGGGGCACTTTCAGGCCTTCAACAGCTTTGTCTAGTCAAGTGCAACCAGGATGGCCTCATCTTTTAAGCCCAACGTTTTGTCTTGCAGGATATTCAGAAGCCAGTTTCTCTGGAGATAGAGGATTGCTCACATCCATAGACAGGCCATACTGACTCCTGAGCAAACAAACTGCTTGCTCTGTATGCCGGCAGCATTCACCCAGCCTGTGGCCTGTAGTGGCTACTGCTCTCTCAGCTATGGCTTGAATCACATGCCTCACGCTTTGTCCAGCCCCTCCTTGTTCCCTCACCATAGATAATACTATCTTAAGAGCCTTGGCCAGAATCCAATTACTGCTGATATACATCTTCTCTTGACTCCAAATGACTCTTTCTGCCATTGAAGGATACCCCAGAATGTTGAAAACTTGTCCTGATTGCAGAGTTAATGGTCATGTGGTCCTCGGCACTAACAGAATGGCCTTAGGGGGAGCCTTGATGGGTCTCTCTAGTCATCAGTGTTACCCCACCTCTCCCGCTCTGCCCTTATTAAAGCCATTCGTTCTGAAAGCTAAATGAATATGTTTCATCTTCAAATGCTGGAAAACAATAGCAGGCAGCTAGCGATCTGTATAGAACAATGCTAGCTTAATCACTACTATTCTCTTTCCTTCTCCCTCTTTCTCTCTCAATTGCTCTCTTTTCAGCTTTGTTCCCACTATCATCAATGACGCCTTTATAGACAACTCCATGATTTTGTACTCACGGAGCACACACATGTAGGCACATACCAATACCAATCTATACTTACATTAAATCTGTGAGAAGAAAAACATACATGTTTTATAGAGGCATAATACATATAACAATCTCATATATAGATTATGCATATCTAGGGATATTTATTTTGGTCCTTTCTAAGCAGTCAACACATTCTTACAATGCCAAGTGTAATGGATACTTATATCTAAACAGTTCATTTTACAACAGTAAGATTTTTTCAAATAATTGTAGTGATAAAAATATGAATACATTTACGTTATCAATGCATTACAGAGGAGCTAAAACTATAGAGCATATATAGCTTATGCAATATAGTGTAAATAACTGCATAATGCCTATAATGAAACAAATTAAGCATTTACATTAAATTAGAGATGTATATTTTTGAAACTGCATTATAGAAACATTTGGAGTATTCTGTTTCCCTTTTCATCTCATCTATCCAGCTCGGAAAATAGGAAGTCATAATATTATCTCTTTATTCCATAATAGCAGAAAGTTAGTATATGAATACTTCCTCTCCAGATCACAGTACCATCATATAAAATTTCATCTTTCCTGACCGGGCGCGGTGGCTCACGCCTGTAATTCCAGCACATTGGGAGGCTGAGGCAGGTGGATACCAGGTCAGGAGATTGAGACCATCCTGGCTAACATGGTGAAACCCCGTCTCTACTAAAAATACAAAAAATTAGCCGGGCATGGTGGCGGGCGCCTGTAGTCCCAGCTGAGGTAGGAGAATGGCGTGAACCCGGGAGGCAGAGCTTGCAGTGGGCCGAGGTCGCGCCACTGCACTCCAGCCCGGGTGACAGAGCAAGACTCCGTCTCATAAAAAAAAAAAAAAAAAAAAAAAATTTTCCTCTTTCCATTCCTCCTCCCTTGCACGCTGTCTAGGCACTTAAGTAAATACAACCGCAAGAGAAAACAACTGTTCAATATATCAAACAATAATTTTTACTCATTGTAATGCTCTATTATTAATTTTATCACAGAGTATATAATTCATCACCACAGATAATTTAATAGCATATTATCCTCAGGGCCTATACTACGTGTGACATACAGCAGGCACTCCATACATGTTTGTTAAGTAAACCATTTATATCCATTTCATATATGGGTGAAAGAGTACTCAATCTGTAACTTTATGAGTTAGAACTTGGTGAGTACTGGCAAGCACACTATCTGATGGCTTGCAAAACAAAAATCACCTTCAAGGAGAAATTCAAATTGTGAATTAATTATTCAGACAAGAAATAATAGGATGTAGCTGACTAATTTAGTATCGTAGTTTTTATATTTTCTGTATTTTAAAAATGCAAATGAGTTATTCACAGAAGTTGATTCGGGTTCATTGTATACAAGAAATGCTTGCTTCAAGCCATTCCTGGGAATCTGAATGTTTGCTAATATACTGCTTACAACTACATTCTCGGAGAAAATGAAAAAGGAGATAACTCCAAAGTACACAGTAGTAGGAGCCAATGTATTTGAAATGTACGTAAAGTGCACACCCACTGAAATCACATGCATTTGAATGTCCGTTAAAATCAGTCAGCAAACATGCAGTGAAAAATATAGAGCACACATACAAAATGAATCCATACTACACAACATAGCAATATTCAGTATGTAAATATGGGCACGTATACGCTAAAGCTCAGCAATCCATTTGCTAACTAGTCAACCAAAGAAAAACATTAGTAGAACATTTCTGCCGACTCAGCAAACACAAAAGGGTCTGTTTAAAAAACAAATAGTTTAATTGCATAAAAGTTGCTTTCTTTTAGTTGGTCAAGTTTAGTGTAAGATGTAAAATGATTCAATGCAACGTAAAAAAATCTTATTTATAATTAATTATAAGACTGTTAAACATTTTTATTAAAAACTTAATTTCCATGTTTCCTTAGTCCCAAATTAAGGTTTCCTTTACACCTGAGCTTTATCATCTAGTCAATACGATGACAGCCTTACTTACGGGCAAACAGGTAAACAGGTTTTAGTACATAGAACAAAAACATACTACAAAGTACACCCAGTGTTCCTTTTACGTACCAACTGTTTGAATTTTGCTATCAAAAAAGACCTTTTTGGGCCTCCTTTGAAACAGTCTAGTCCTAGGATTTTTTAAAATGTCACAAAGACCTGTCTCATACCCAGCAGATAAATCCTCCTGTGTAAGGGTGAAAGCGACACAGGAAATAGGCCCTGTGTACCCTTGGAGGGTTCACAGAGATGCACAGGATCCAAGGTTCCATGGTCCATTAAGCAGGAGGTACCCATTGTGTTGATAATGGCACTACCTCTTTGTGGGATACAACAACAAATGAGACACAAGGTCCGAAATCAAGAAGTTCTCAGTCTCAGTGGGTGAGTCACAAACACCCTGAGAGTGATGGAATCCCTCAACAAGAATGTAGAATGAGATCCATGCAGAGCCAGTTTGAAGTCAGAACTCAACAGAAACATCAATATCTCAGAACCTGGTGAGAAGAGATGCCCAATAGGGGTAATAAAAACACCCAGGGTTATAGAGGTCAAGGGAGTAGAGCTTCTGAGAAGTCATGAAGTATCAAATATTGCTAAGAAACAGGTTCAATAAGATCAAGACCGAAAAATATACATTGCATTAAGCAACTGTGGAGTCCTGGTGACACTGACTAGAAAAAATATTAAAGATGGAGACAAAGGAAGACCAAAGTGGGTTGAGGAAGTGCAGACTTCTGTCTTTGAGAATTCAAACGACATAAGAAAGAGAAAGACTGTATATAGCTAAGAAAGATGGAATCCAGTCGAGGGAAGGTTTCTTTAATTTCTGTAGGTTCTCTAGGTTGGAAGAGAATATCTGTCAGCTACAGAGAAGGAAGCATCAAAGGGAATGACAGATCTAAGACAGGAGGCTACTATGAGGGGCACAGGTAGAGGAACTATCTTTATGCAGAAAAGAGAGATTCTTACCGAGAAAGGAGAAAAGAAAAAAAGTGTATTAGGTTGGTGCAAAAGTAATTGCAGTCTTTGCCATTAAAAGTAATGGAAAGACCTCAATTATTTTTGCACCAACCTAATAGATACATTTGAAGAAAATGTAGGGGGAGATTGAGAAAGTTCAAGATTAAAGGATTCCATTTCCTCCATTAACTAGAAGGCAATGTCATCTGCTAGAAGGAGGTTGATTTCAGGAATTAAGGAAAGGGGAACATTTTTAATAGTCCTACAGTCACTAGTTTCTCTAGAAAAAGTGAAAACATTAACTGGTAAAACTGAGAATCCAGGTGAAGTTGGAGAATAGGTATTTGGGGTCGCACTAATCCTCATATTTGTAGAATTAGGTACATATTTGTAGAATTAGTAACCATCATTCTATCCATTCCTTACTTCAAAAAATAAGACCATGTTTTAAAAGGAGAAGTTTATTTCTGCTCCAGTTACCCGTGGCGAACATCTCCCATACCTCAGCACCAATATAGAATGTTGGCTTCTTGTTAGCTCACAAAGCCAACAGTGTAGCACTAGAGAAAGAATACAAGACTGGTTTCCACACTTGCTGGGAAAGGCTGGTGCTTTGTGCATCTCTGTCCAGGTTATCCAGGCCCTCTCCACAACATTGTCCCTGTTCTTCCGGCTGCCCACTGTGTAGGAAAGTGCCTGGTAGTTGATGCACTATGAGGGCCTGAGCACTGACCCCTCTCCCACCTTTGAACTCCCATCCCGCTGCTGATGCTGGAAGGTCAGGAAGCTTCATGGCAGCAGGGACCCAGGCGATACATAGAGACCTGCAGAGCTCACACAGGCCGCCAAGCTCATGCTCACTTCTGTGGCAGACTTCATAAGGCTCCGCTCTTTGACTGGCGTTGAGTTTATGTGAAAGTAATTAACAGTAATTAATCCTTAATTACAGTAATTAGCCAAGTCGCAGTAAATTAAACCACATCTGGAGCAGATGAGGGCTTCCGAATGGGAGGCAAAGAGAGGCGACAATCGGGGAGATGCTGAATTCATCTGACAGCATCTGATTAAGTCTACCTGTTGCTGGCAGCCTCATTTGCATGTTGTTTTTGTTTGCATTTCCCAGTAACCCTTTCAACGGCATTCACAGTGTGGACCTCTTGGTCCCTGCTTAAATACCAGTTAGGCAGCCCTGCTGCCACAATATAAGCGAGTCCCTTCATATCCAGCAGGGTGGTTGTGTTTGCCCGGGCTTTATTTATGTTTCCCCCCCTCCCTTCTAACAAACAAAAATATAAATAGCAGGGACCTCATCAAGTGACAGGCTGAAATCAGAAGAGAAGCCAAGAGAGTTTCTTTTTTTTTTTTTTTTGGCTGATGAAAGGAGAAGATGATATGAGCCATTAACATGTCTGATGGGGGTAGGGAAGCAGAGGGTAGGAAAATGGCAAAAGATACCTGCAAAAATAGGTCAAGTGGGTCATCCTCTTATGGAGAAGTCCCTAGAGCCTACAGAGAGGGAGTCCAGTCTGCAGAAGACCTGTTGCCCATATGTCAGAAACACAGACACAAGCATGCACATGTATGTGCACATGTGCGCGCACACACACAGACACACACACAAACAGATAAAGCATTGGCAAAAAAACACTGGAGTCCTCCATTTTTCTGACCTTATTCTGATGAACGCTACCCCTCTATGCATTGCTTTTGCATATTAAACAACGAAACACATGCACATGAAAGAAAATGTAAACATGCAGTAAAATATAGTGATAAAAATAAAATCTACCCAAAATGCCACCATCTAGAGATGGGTGATGGCAAATCTTAAGAAGAGAAAAAATATGGCAAAATACTGCAAAAGAATAATTATTCTAGTTGCTTCTTTAGCACCAAGGGGACAGAGCTGATTGAGTTCTTTTGACTTTGTGTCCTGCCTCTGCTCTGGTCTTGATTAAACTTATGCAAAGCAATACTTTTCCTGGGTTGTGACTCTTGGAGGTCACCTTGCCAGATTGGTGAGATCTCAGTTTAGCTGTGGTAACTAAAGCAAGGAGAACAGAGAGAGCCATAGATACTTTTGCTTAGTAAAATCTTTCTTTGAGGATAGGGACTGGAGTATTGAACCTTTTCAGAGGAATGAGAGGGGCCTGTGACAAAAGGGCAGAGGAGGGAATACCTCCCTGCAAAATCTTACACAACTAATTAATGTCATAAGGCCGAGGATGAGAAAGTAGCACTTCACTGTTTCATCCTCATCACACATAAAGTATTCCAAAGACCCACATCTCCTATGCCTGAGGTGTGTGCTGGACAGGTCAGGACATCCATATGACTGTCTTCTGGGCATGCAGCAGCATTACCAGGCCACAGATAAGACATGAGCTTCAGGTAACTGATCTGCATTAGTCTATTGCAATCTCTTTCCTCAACAATGCCACCAACTCAGGGACTAACAGTTGATGGCTGTATTATTGGAATAGGGCAGAACTAATTGACAAGAAGTGGATTCACTAACTCCATGCTCTAACCAGCTGATCCACCTGCCATCCCTAACTTCCATTACCTTCTGCTACCCTCATAGTGATTTATGGTTGCCTTCAGATATCCTGAAGCCCTCCAGGGTTTACCCCAACAATAAATGGCTCTGCTGTTTACCAGCTATATAACACTGGGGCAGGTTTAGAAACTAAGTTATGTTTCTAAATATCTGAAGTGGGATAAAATGGTATCAACATCATCAAATTATTGGGAAGATTAAATGAGGCAATGAATATACAATGCTTGCCACAGTGCCTGATGCAAAGGAAATATTCAGTAATGTTTACTTATTATATTAATTGTTGCTATAATGATTTTTATTATCTGTCTTTTGCTTATTATACTGAGAAGCAGTACAGTGTACTGATCAAAAGCACACACTTTTGAGTCAGACTGCCTGCCTAGGTTGATTAAATATGCCACTTATAAGCTGTGTGACCTTCAGTAAGTTACCTAACCTCCCTAGGACTCAGGTTCTTAACTGTAAAAGAGAAATTATAATTATACCTACCATATCTACTTCTTTCAAAAAGTTAAATAAATTGCCTGAAACATGTTGAGAATAGGACCAAGCATATACCTGTAGTAAATGCCAAATAAGTGCTTCCTATTAGTTATATATCTATGTATATTATATGTCTATATTATGTATATATACACATCTACACAATATCTTTGAAACTTGATTTCCATATTAAAAGTATGTGTTAATTTGCATAAATTCTTAAAAAATGTTTTTGGTTGATAAAGATAAGGAAAAAAAGAAGCACATGGATAAATAGCAGAAGGTAATTCAGTAGGCAGAATCTGTCCATTTCATAGTGAGCAGATCTATCAATAGGTTATCATTTAGGGAAAACTCACTTTTTATCAATAAAGAGGCTCAATTTGATGCAGGCAGTCTAAGGTTAATTTCCTACTCACTGTAAGAATTCAACCACATATTTTTATTTTTTACTTTTTTTAAACCTCTGAGGTTAGTTACCAAGTATTCCTGGATGCTGCCTTGAAAATTCTGCTTGAAAATGCTTGTCAACCACCTTTATTCAGATGTCCTATAAAATGTACTGAAAAGAGAAGTGGCTATTGCAAGTTGAACAGAGAAGAGTATAAACGCCGAACACAATGCTGAGGAGCTTACCAGCAGTAACCCTACAATTATCTTGTGGTTTCCTAGAAGTTATAATGAGCTGACCCACTTGGCGTATCAAATTCCTCCTGACTGGTTTTGTAGTTCTCACCCATGCAGAGACACAGCTCTATGAAGAAAAATAACAGGCCATTTAAACTGAAATATGTTGCGGTGGGTGGGGAGAATATCGGGAAAGAGATGCATCCTGCAGTTAAAAATTATTCAACTGGTGTTATAAAGTTAAAAACCAGAGGCCCTGAATAAAAAAATGTATGTGTGTGTCTATATATATATCTATATAAATATATATATTTATGTATATATCTATATTTTTTTATATTTTTATATATATATAGACACACACATTTTTGAGAAAATAATTCTTTGGCTGAGAGAGCTTCCCTCCTTCTGTTGAATGAAGTATGTTTAGTTAACATTAATGCCCATATTTTCTGCATTTCTTCCAATTTCATTATTCTGGCCTTGTCTAAATCAAAATACACTATAAGTCTGAATAATGGGCTATCTGCTGCCTGTGGGGAAATGTTATAATGATAATAAATACTTTCTGAAAATTATGAATTACTTCTATCCTTTTGGAAAACAAGCAAATTATTGGTTTGCACGGGAAATGGGAGGACATGTGTGCAGAACCTTTTCAACACTTGTGGGCTTCTTGCTCACTTCTCCAAGAAGCAAGGCCTAAAATGGTTCACCAATCTATTTCTCTCTCTCTCTTTTTTATTTTTATTAAAAAAGACAAGATCTCGCTCTGTCACCCAGGCTGGAGTGTAGTGGTGCGATAATGGCTCACTGCAGCCTCGGCCTCCCAGGCTCAAGCAATCCTTCCACGTCAGCCCCCAGACTGGCTGGAACTACAGGCATGCATCAGCAAGCCTGGCTAATTTTTTAATTAACACAGGGTCTACTATGTGGCCCAGGCTTGTCTTGAACTCCTGGACTCAAGCAATTCTCCCACTCTGGCCTCCCAAAGTGATAGGATTACAGACGTGAGCCACCGCACCCAGCCTGGCTTACCTCTCTTAACCATAACCATACCAAAGGAAGAATCAATAGGAAGGAGCTATCTCCACTTTCTGTTCATTTGTTTCTTTTCTCATATCCTCAGCAGATGATGAAGGGAGCACACAAATGTAGACAAGTCACACTAAAACATCAGTGAGGTTAAGAACATCCCACTCAGACCAGGGATAGATCACTTTTCACAAGTACTTCCTACAGGTTGGGAGAGGGGAGTACTGACTGCTAACCTGGAGACTGGGACAAAGACTTCTGGTGCACAAGCAAAAAGAAACCTTATATACCATTTACCTGTATCCAAATTTCCAGCAGTCAACAATGGCAAAGAGCCTCATAACAGATGTGGCTGAGGCCACCACTTCCCATGACAAAGGGAGGTGGCCATGATTCATCTCTAGTGCATGGGGACAGTTGCCTTTTGCCCCAAATCAACTCAAGACCCCTTTCCTTCCACCATGTCTGTATGTAACTCTAAATGCATCTCTAGGACTTAAGAATAAAAAGCCACTGCTACCTGGCAAGTGGATGAGGCAAAAGAGAAGACATACCCCAAAGAACTATAGCACTCTGCTCCAAATTACAGAACTTCCAAACTATGTTAGTACTTACAAACTGTAAAATTCCCTGTATAAGAATTACATTCCTCTGAATTATAACCTGATTTAGTTTTATTAACATGACACAGTGAATGGTAAATAAAATTACATAGGCATAATCCCTGTCTTCTAGAATCTTACAATCAAAAATAACAGAATTGTAGACATTTTCTTAGATCATAAGGCAGATATTAAGGGCACACATTAAATGAATACATAAATTAAGTAAGTTAATTACTGAATTTCATTACATATTCATTATGAGCATGCCAAGGGGTGAGTGCAATAACTCATTCAGGAGATGCTAAGGGGTCAAAATCTTCATCCCTAGGGGTGTGTAACTTAATAAAGACAAAGCTTGGTGTTGAGCTCCAGCAAAACCATAACACCATATTGCACTGCTCAAGCATCTGACCAAAATGATCAAAAATAGTAGCTGAGGGAACACAGAAAACCAAAGCGAAGGCTTCTTCCTGCATTATGGAAGCATAAGTGAATCTCTTGGGGAAAAAACAGCACTAAGACAAAAGCTGAGCCCCAATTCTGCCTCTACACGAAGGGATTCTGACAATGCCATTTCTCCTAGATGTGCCTCTGGAACTGCGATGTTCCAGATGGGCCTCTAGATGCCCTAGATGTGCTTGGAGAATCCTTTTTTGAAGAACCGTAAAATTGTTTCACAGTGTGAGGTACAGAGCTGCTTTTACTAGTAAAACATTATTTTGTCATTATAGGTTATAGGAAATGCTTATCTTCCCAAAAGACTTTCTAAAGACCATTTTATACTCCATAGACCTGTATTTTATACTCAATAGATGTCAAGCGTAGTGCTAATTCAATGTGGTAAATGGCTATGCTCACAATTTTATAAAATTCCCTGATGTGGCTTTAGCATGAATGTATTTATATCCCAGATGTGACCATGTTGTTTTGGTTAATTCATTGGTTCCGGCCATATTTATGGCTGAATGCCACATGATTGAGTAAACTGATCATGTGGCAATCTTAGCTAATCACTGTTTGCATGGCTAAAATAACTGGGCCAGCAGGGTCATTGTCTAGCTATTCGGGTGATATACAAGTAGACTCAGGAATCATCATTCTCATCCTGTCCTATTTTCTCTACACTAAACCCATGGCAGGGAAAGACCACAGTCTCTATAAATTTTAATCAATGTATTGAAATCAAAAGATCCTGTTCCTGGAGGAGGCAACTGTGGGTTGACCAAAATGTTTGTACGCAAAAAGAAATTGCTCACAGGTAAATGCTGGGCACCAACTCTGATCATTCCACTACAGTTACAAATGATTTTTAATTTTGTTAAAAACAGAACAAGCTCTTAAGGTTATAATGGTTATACAAGAAACCACGCAGTGTAATACTTTTCCAGTAAGATAACATCTAATTCACCCAGGGCAGTCAGAAACTTTCAGTTGAACATAAGAGAAGAAAATTCCAGAAGCTCTAAGGTGGTTAAATTTCATTGCCAAATCCTGGGGTCCTCAAAGACTCCACGTACCAACTGAAAAATAAACCAATCCTGTCATGGTGCCAACCACTCTAGTTGACTTGGGCAAGTCACTTATTTATCCATCTTGGCTTTCTTGCTCAAAAATGATGGACAGCTACACCTCACAGTGAGGATTCAGTCATGTAAGCAAAGTGCCTTGAAGATAGGAAGCCATACATATTATAGGAGCATAATTTTTGCCCTGAAATGCATTTGGTATGGGTTGGGCATCAGATGTTTCTGATTTGTGATTTAATCTGAGAATGTTAGACATGCAATGGTTTAAGGATTGCTAGGAGCAAAACAGAACCATGTTGTGTGTTTACGGGTAATCAGCCAGTTTGGCAAACCACCAGTGGCTGAAGCCTGTGAGGAAGCAGAAAGGTGTTAGAGAAGTTAAGACCATGCAAGCAGAAGCAAGTTAGGGGAAGCATGCATCAAGAGAGGTGCAAAGATAGCTGATGTGCAGAATACGGTTACAAGGGAGGCCCTTGAATCCTCAGGAGGTATCTCACTGGTACAACTTCCTCCTAGTATTTCTGGTTAACTATGTGAACACACAGGCAGACAGATCAAGCCACTATGTGAGGGACAAATAAACATACTGAAGAACTAAAAATGTGAAGTCAGCTGAGCCTCAATTCAATCCAAACCTTTGGGGGCTTATGCATCATTAATCTGTATCATGGCCTCCAGTCATTTGTCCCTCTAGAACAAGAACTCTCAAAGGCCTGACAAAGAAGAATGGACAATCACAGACACCGGTTTTGCCTTTTCATTCCCTGCAAGTCTATTGGATGCAGGAAGCAGGTGGGGGGTGTAAACTGCCTGCTTAGGAGCTTAAATACTAGAAAGGATTTTCTCATAAAAAGCTAACCCAGAGATTCCTCTGTTTCCTATGATACCACAGCATTCGTCATTCAAAAACCGAAAAAGAACCTGCCTGTATAGGCATCTTTAAAAAGACAATAAAGGGATCCCAGCAACTGCCTGCAGAGTACATTGTAAAACACCCCACAAGTTATGTAAACAGCCTGGATGTTACACAGCCTCTCACACCTGGAGAGGCAACAAAGATGAACACTGCACATTTGCCTGAAAGAGGAATACAAGAAAGGAAGAGTGGTTTAGACAATGCAGACCATTCCCCATTTGAATGAGGTACTTGGGTTACTTTCCCCTCATTATGTCGCTACTAGAACGGGCACTAAACAAAAAAAAAAAAAAAAAAAAAAAAAGCATTTTTCTGCAGCTACTGCAATGGGCATCTGTGAAAAAAATAAGATATTAGACATGAAACATATCATTACCATTGTCTAGACGCAAGCTTGTTCAACTGTGGCCCGTGGGCCACATGCGGCCCAGACCGGCTTTGAATGTGGCCCAACACAAACTTATAAACTTTCTTAAAACATTATAAGATGTTTTTGTGATTTTCTTTTACCTCATCAGCTATTGTTTGTGTTAGTGTATTTTATGTGTGGCACAAGACAATTCATCTTCTTCCAGTGTGGCCTAGAGAAGCCAAAAGAGTTGCCCAGGGAAGCCTGGCTAGAGAAGTCATTTGTATTTTCTGTTTGTACGTCAGCAAGTATATGAGAGAGGGAGAGAGAGAAAGAGCACTTACCGGTGAGAAATCCACAGGCCTGGAAACTCAGTAGAGTTCCTGAATGTTTGGATTTGACTTATGCCCTTTTGAAATGTGGAAGTAAAGGTTCTGATGGCACTTTCTGTGAGACCCCCATGCAACAAAGACTTGTAACCCAGTAACATATTTTCTGTTCAAACAACATTCTTCTGGGGCCAGGGAAGGGTCAATCAAACTCAATTAAAATGCTTTTGAACTTCTAAGAAATTCATTCCAGGTTTTAGTCGAAAGAACCTTGTTTCTGGTAAGTTGCTGTGTTCAGGTAGACCCACAGACTACACCTAACCCAGATGCAGATTTACACTATTTGGAAATAGAAGCTGAGTTCAGTAAACACTCCCCACACTTCAGCTCCTTCCAGGCTGTGGGCTCTGGCCCTTCTTCTCATCTGCACAGTTCAAATTAATTATACACTTTAATTTCATGAATTATTAATTTGATTCTGACTCGGCAGCTTATGATTATCCAGCGCTACAGACTATACAATTCCAGCTTCATTAAAACATCACCAGCTGCCTGAGAGACAGACATTAAATAGGGGAGAGCAATAATAAAATTAAGCTTCCGGCGCATAGCAACAGAGTCTTCCTCAGTTGCAGACAGTGCAGGGCTCTGCTGCCTGGCTGGCCCAGGCAGAAAGGAAAATGTCCTTTTAGACAAGTCCACGCCCCTTCTCAGAATGTGTTTCTTGGACTTCCACCATGCACACAACCTCAGATGGTCAGATGGCATGACTGAGGATTTGTATATTCATCTGTCTCTCTCTCCCTGCAACCCCTTTCATATGCCTGCCACCCCTGCTCGTCCAACATTAATTCTTTGATGACTGCCAATGCTCCAAGCACATCCAGGCTGGCCACCACCCAGTGTTTGTGAGACTGCCAGCTTCTGGGAAGGGTTCACAACTGCCAACAGTTTAGCAGGTAGACTGGAGCACAAGCCTCTAAAGAGTTAGCCCAAGAAACTTCTTTGCACTGTGCCTCTCTTCCCTCTCTTTGGCTTCTTGGTTTAAGAAGCAGTAGTCTCGTGCCCGGAAAGGGATTGGGTTTTAGTAGGAGTGTCCAATATGTCCAATACATTACTTCACTATTTGGGGTCATAGATGCATAATGCCCTATCTAGGTACATGTATAATCTGGTACATGATAGGTGCTCAATTGGTACAAGTTCCCTTACACCATCCTTGCATTTATAAAATGAGGGCATTGAGCTCCTAATCTCTAAAGTTCCTTTCCAATGCTGATTTCTGAACCTCTGTGTAGAAAGTTCACCATTTCTGCAAACCATATAACCCTAAGATACATCTGATGACTCTCCCCCAGAAATTCCATGCTCACTGTTAATAGGGAGTACTAGAAAATCATATATGTATAACTTAACAAGATGATGGCTATCAGGTTTGCATGAATCCTCCTGGAAATCACCCTGGGTAGTTGCTCTTCAAAAAGAAGTCCTGGGCAGTGCTTCTGCACCCTTTGTGAACTTCATACCCTTCTTCAAAGGGTTCAAGAAATCACTGGTTGCTAAGGCATGGTCTTAGTTGGACCAGCATCATGAAAGTAAGTGACAAAGAAGGAAAATGACCAAAACAAAGAAGAGAATGAGGAACAGAATCTTGATGGTCAGTGGAAGAGGAGGGGAAGAAAGAGGAGGAGAGGAAGAGAGATCCAAACATCTTTTTTTCTTCTGTTTTGTATACAAAAAGCCCAGTTAAGCATGCAGAGTCTTCCGTGGATTAATATACTTCTTCAAATAAATAAAACCACAGCACTTTCTCCCAGTAACTTTGTGGCAAAACAATTTGTAGAAGGAAAAGGTTGGAATTTAGACATTCCATTTAGCTGCTTCAGAAATCTAAAGACCCCAAACCTTGTGGGATTTCAAATCGATGGAATTAATTAAGGGAGATGTCCAGCACTCTCCACTAAGTAATCAGCAGGTACAGTAGACCTGAAAGTCTATAAAGAAAAATGGAACTGGATGACATTGAGGGAAGAAGCAGGAATTAAAAAATGAGGATCCGAATGGGAAAGGCGCCCACCCATTGATCGCAGCATAAGAGATTAAGGCTTCGGTGAGCAGCAAGAAGATTCTATAACAGAAAATGGTTACAGAGCATGAGCTTAGGCCCTGAAGATATCTATAATCAGTGACAGCCAGGCATAGACAGACAGGGGACCATGTGCCCAGGAGCTAGGACCTGAAGGGTCAGTCAGGGAGTAAGATATAAAATTGGGTTTAAAAGATGTTAGTAGTATACAGGATAGTGTATCATTTTATATCATGTCATATTTATTTTCTATTTCTTTCACTAAAATGGAAGCTCCATGAAGGTAAGAACTTTGTGTGTTCTGTCCACTGTTGGATCCTCAGTGCCTGGAATATAGCCTGTCACAAAAAGATACTCATTCATATTTTGTAAAGGGAATAGGTAACATGAATACAGGAATGAAGCACTGAAAGTGAAAATAGGCACCCCTGCTAATCCTTAAGCATGATTTCCCATTTCCCTGGATAAGGCAGAGTCAAGCTGAGAAAGGGGGAGCCACAGGCCAGCTGTTAATGAGACATTAAATAAAGCGTTCGGTATTCATACCTGTGGAACATGGGTGAACCTTCTGGTAACTTGATTTTTCACACCAATGACAGCAAATGAGAAAGTGAGGGAAGCTAGATAAATGTTTTTGAAAGCATTACTGCAGTGGAAAATAACCGCACTCTCAGGACAGAGCACTGTAGCTCAAAGAATTCAATTGTTTTTGCTTTTAAGTCATTATCCTTCTTCCTCCATTCTCTTCCAGTCCTGTATAAGAAAACACACGCGTGCGCGCACACACACACACACACACACACACTACACTGCCACCCAATTTTACAGATGGAGTGTCACCGAGATTTGGAGCAGTGCCCTAAAGAGAATTCTGGCCACACTGAGAATCAAGTAGAAAGCTTTAAGACCCCATGGCTCCCAGGTTCATATGCAGCCGTCAAATGCCCGCTCAAGGGCCCAAGGGGGAGAAGAGCAATGAGTCCCCTGTTCCTCCGTGCTCAGCTGACCTTTCCACCACAAAGCACGACTACAACAAGCCCCCTGCATGATGATGCCAAGAGGCAAATTCCAGAAATGGGAGTAGACAGTTTCCGACGAACTCTAGAATGCTTACAGACTCGCAGGATTAGAAGAAACCTTTATAGACACTTACACTTGCCCTTGCTTGCTCGGCCATCTTCTCATTGGTTCAAGTAAACAGAACATGATGCCTACCAAAGATATCCTAATATGCTTCTGAAGAGAGAGGCTCCTTCCCCCTGCTCAAGAGGATGAACCTAAAATTTGCTGCAATGAAGGTGCAGTCCCTGTAAATATACCTCAGGAAGGGAACCGCAGAAACTCTAAGTCAACCACAGTTCCAGTACAGAGGAAGCACCTCCCTTGGACAGAGGTCATAAGGCTAAACAAGCAATGTTCCACTGGACATCTCTGATACCTTCATAGGCATCTCATCACCTCCCTGCCCAAACGCCACGGCTATTCATGCTGATTAAGACATTAGCTAGACCTGGAGGCAGGGTACTCAAGGTCTAAGGATAATATTTCTTCACGTGAGCCCCCGGTTTGGTCACTGGCAGAAGGTATCCTTGAGGGGCTTCTGTTCATGTCAATAGATGTTAGCCTGAGAAGTAGCAGCTTTTGTTTCCAGGACTTCTTCCAAATGAAGTCAGAAGCCTCCAGGGTTCTTGGATACATCAGAGGGTTCTAGGGGCATTGTTTCCTTTGTGGCCAGAACCGTAATGTGGGGAGGGAAATGCTGACTTTCTTTGCACAGTAGAAAATGTCAGTCATATTTCCAAGAATCTCTCAAAGGGCTCAGCACGTTCACATCAGGATCCTTGGCACTACGGGTGACTTCACATACAGTACAAGATCCAGTAGGCTCTGGCATCTAGGAGCTTAGAATCCAGACAGGGTGAAGTTTCCCATGAGCCCAGGATATCCACAAAATTGCCTGTGGTCATTAAACTCACAGGACCGTCAAAAAAATAAAATAAAATAAAATATAAAAAAATATGCAGAACAATGAAGGAAGGATTTTCTAAAACAAAAAACACAATCTTTCATTGTTTCCCCTGTCTTTACAATAAAAACACAGTTTTGGACCTGTCTGGACATGGGGACTTTCCAGTTTCCATGTGAGGCTGGACATTTTGCATTCAATACAAATTAGTTCCTCAAAATCAGAATCAATTGTCATAAAATGTAGGGAAGTATTTTCCCACGGGGCAAGCATTTGTGGTAAAACTGGAAATGTTCAACTTGATTATAATGCTTCACGAAAAGGTCAGCGTGGGATTTCAGAGCTTTACCTTGAGGATGTTAACTCTGTTTGCAGGCAGGGTGAAATGGGGAGAGTGAGTTTGCCCAGGCTTGCCATGTCCACATTGCTCTGATCACCTGTCACAGGGCCAGCAGCAGACTGTGTGCCTCAGAAAATGAATGCATGTATACACACGCACACTTTACACACACACATACCCCATGTGCTTTCCAGCACCCAGACACCTCCAAATTCGACGACAGAAAGAGTATGCCAATGTGGGTATGTTCATTGGATAAGATAAAAAGAACATTACTAACAGTAATCTAAAATAATAGGTCTCAATTCACTGGGACATGGCATAGCATCACCTGGAGAGCTTTCCAAAAATACACATGCCTGCGCCTCCCCATATCCAGAAATTCTGATTCAGGGCATGCACAAATGTTAAAACGGTCCCCAGGTAATTATACTATGCCATATACGTACTCCCTGATTTCCTGTAGAGACAATATTTACAATGCCAATTAATAGCCTAAAGCTTTCAAATACTCAGGCCAGGTAAAAATGGCTACCACTTCCTGATGTCCAGATTCTGGCTGTATATTTGTCATAGAACTTCATTATATTTAGAATCATGGTTCACATTCCACAGTTGACTTTACACATCAGACCATGAGCTTCCTAACCTCCCTCTAACAGAATGAAACACAGACAGAAGAATTTCTCCTAACCCTACCCCAGATTTAAACCTGAACGAGAGTGATAGAAAAATGGCTCATCATGGAGTTGCTTGCTCCTGGGACACCACCCTAACCATTTGTTCCCTCTCACAGACTAGCATTTCTGTGTAGGTCTCCTCTACAGCTCCTGGTAGCCCCTAGCTTGTTCAGTTTATCAGATCTGACGGGGTCACTGCCTGTGAGCAAGGCTGAGTAGAATGCTGAAACACTTTTTTTTAAATCAACCAAAAGTTGTCATTTGGCCAGATCCTGAGGGTGAGCCCCTCCTCATTCAGTAAAGCTGAGTATGATTCAATTTGGAGGAGGGGGATTTACTATGAAAACTAGAAAAACTGGAAAACAATCTCAGTTTTAAAAGACCAAAATTATGCCTTACTTGCAAGTCAGAACATTTTTACATTTTGAAATCTAAAATTCTGAAACAGACTTCTTTTTCCAAACTTATTCCTGCCACAAAGATAAGAGTCTTTCAATATCTCCACCATATTCACATAAAGTCAAAGAGTCAGAAGCATTCTGAGTCTCCGGCAACCATCAGTCAGGCAACCTCTGTCGTTGGCTCTGATTTTACGAAGTGGTAGAGATGGGCTGGGCTCGTCCTCAAAGCCTAGGGAATTCAGAGCTTGGCTGCCCATGTGCTCCTATGTCATTGCCATGTGAAAACTCACGTGATAACAAGAAGCACAGTGATTCCACAGAACCATTTTGAACACTGCATTTGTCACCCAAATCTTAAATACTCCTGGTTGTCAAGCATTCCTCATGGGCCTACATGTGCCAGAGTTAGTCCTATAAGAACAGTGCCCATTAGTGAAGGTCACCCCACCCTGACCATTCAGAGTTATGTCCTCGAAGTTCCTAAATGTGATACAACTGGAAGCTTCAATTGGCAGAAGATTTTCACCCCAGGAATGGCTATCTTTGTGGCAGTTGGGTATGACAAATTATTTTACCCAAAACAATCCAGATTCCCCAAAATTAACTTGAATATGCTGCAATGCCAAAAATGCAAGTTTTTATTACACATTAATGTATATGGCAAATTTAGAGTCAAAAAAGAAGGTAAAACATGCCATATTCATGGTAAGTCCAGAGGGAAACACAACTTTATCCATAGTTTTGGAATCGGACTTGGATCTGACGTCCAACTCTGTGACTTAAAGCATGCATCCCCTTGGGCAAGGTACTTAATTACTTTGAACCTCAGTTTCTGAATCTATGCAGATGGGGATAATGTCATTTGCCCTGATATTCTTTTTGAGGGTTAAATAAACAAATATGGTGTCTGACACAGTACATACTTAATAAAAGATTGCTAGTATATTAACAGTTGCCATTATGATGTTTGTTATTATAGATTATCTTCTTGTTGAAGTTATGCTAGGTACTACTTCTTAGTGAAGAACAAGTCCTGGACAGGGAGCAGGTAATATTAATTCCACTTACTACTCTGAAACCACCATCTTCCCCTAGAGAATGACTATTAACTTGTTTTTCAGCTCTACTCTGATGCCAAGGCACACCTGTTTCCAGGTAAGACTAGATGAAAAAAATGCTTTGTTTCATTTCTCCATTGGAAATGAGGTCTTGGTCCATGTTGAGGATGTGTCTGGAGTGTGTCTGTTCTAAGTTTCTGGAGCCACTGCGCACCTGCTCGAGTAGCTGAGGTGCATATTCCCACCATCTCAGAGCTACAGAAGTCCCAGCTGCTGCTGGAAGTATTTTTAGCTGCATTATTTATTTGAACACCTGACTAACAATCCTAGACAGAGCTCAGTCTGGGAGGGGAAGGGCCACCAGAACACCCAAGGGTTCCTTCCCAGTATGGCTGCATTTGCTAATCTGTACCCATCCTGTGGCCAAGAAGAGCCTTTCTCTTCCCAAAGAGTGGTTCTGATGACAACACACCACAGGCAAATAAAAGTCTCCGAAGACACACCTCCAATGTCAAATTCTTAAACAAAGCATCTCATAAAACCCAACAACCTTAACGCCAATGCCACGTGAAACACAGAGCCTCGCATCCTGGCAGCTATGGACCTATTAGTCACCCTCAGCTATCCTTCCGGAGGTGACACACTACTAACCAATATCGCTTCTTTTATTTTACCAGGACAAAAACTGAGATACAGAGAAAACTGCTACAGAAATGCTGTCCTCTTTCTGACCATTCCGCGTTCGTGTATTTGGTTCTTCTCAAATATAATGCCCTTCTGCTGACTTCAACCCTACCCACTTTTCAGTTCATAGCCCCAACTCCTTTCTCTTACTATCAATTCCTCACCACCACCACCCTGAAACTTAACTGCTCTCTGTCTCCAAAACTGCATATTGTCTGTATTCCAGTACTTAATGTTTTAATTATGTTCCATGTTGAACTGTCTGGCACCTAGGATGTGCTCAACAAATTGAAAGAATGCTTCTTAGGTCTTGTAAGAAAGATACTATGCATGTTTTGGCTTTTTTTTCTTTTAATAGTTCTTTTTTTTTCTTCTCTTCATGTATCTCTGTGTGTGTGTGTGTGTGTGTGTGTGTGTGTGTGTATGTGTGTAGAGATGACATTTCACCATGTTGCCCAGGCTGGTCTCAAACTAGGCTCAAGCAATCCTCCTGCCTCGGCCTCCCAAAGTGTTGGCGTATTACAGGCGTGAGCGACCACACTTGGCCTTTCACAGTTTCTAACTCAGTACCAGAGACATATCAGGTACAGAATAAAAGCTTGCAGACTGACTGAAAACCCCTCTCAAGGCTGCACTGCCATCTGCCATCATTAGAATGTTTACAGATCAAAATTCTTGCTGCTGGCACTGAGGTCTGGCTCACCAGGTCATGCTTTCTCTGTTCATTCTGCCTTGGGCTAAATTGCCTAATTTTTCAATATGTAGGCTTCATATTCTTTTCAAGGGGGTAAGGATCTTATTATTTACTTAACTCACTAGAGTCTTAAGTGACTGTTTATGAAAGGTTCTGAGATCCCAGAAGGAACGATGTGGCATTTAATGCAGAGCACCACCGCCTTGCATAGACCAGTGGGTGGTGTGTACAGACATACACACAAAAACACTACTTGGCAGTCACCACACACATTGTTTTTGTATGATCTGAAAACATCTTGCTGGCATAATTCATAAGCAGAATGTCTTTATATTTAATGACCCAAATATGCCAGTCACGTGCTTCTGAAAAGCAAGTTAGATCCAATAAAACAGCAATTTTGTTAACCCTCCTTACCACCTCCCCACCAAAATAATCTCTGCTTTAAATTCTGACCTCTCTGAATGGCTGCTTTGAGAAGTGTAAGTGGGCAATAGGCCTTTGTAAGCCGTCATCTCATAGTGTAGGCATGAGAGGAGGCGTGGAATACAAATGGTCCTGGCAGTGCGAGTTACAGAGCCAAAGATACAGATTTTTAAGGAACTGGTAGAATTTACACTTTGAGTGGAAGAGTTTGTCCTGGCTTAGATTTCTGAGTCAGAGAAATAGACTCAAATAATTCACAAAATCATATATTTTAGAACAGTCATCCTGTCCAGTTATAGACTTTGAAGGCATGAGCTAGTCAAGCAAAAGCAGACCTTCAGCAATTACTTATCCATTTAACAATTATTTATCAAGTACCTATTATGATCCAGGTATTATTCTAGGCACTATACTACCACAGGAGTTAGATAAGGTCCCCTCGCATGGTCCTGTCTCTTCCTTTCTTCAGGACAAATGACAAGAATGCCACAGCAATATGCTGGGAAGGGTTCTTGGGCAGCTAAGAATACACCAACTCCTGCTACTGAGAACCTCAAAATCAACTGACCCTCAAAATCACTAGGCCTTCCCAGGTCTTCATGAACAACCAACTACAAAGAAAACAAATGACAATAACAAAATTCCACGATTATAATCAGACCTCTGCAGTACTGAAAGGTCTTCCATATATGACTAAGGACATCATCATCATTTTTCACTGTTTCTCCTAAAAGATATTTAAGAAATGAATGGCTGAGAATGTGCACACAACTTAGAAGAAAAATCATTTAATGAAAGAGTCATCACTTGCAAAGCCCAATTAAAAGTCATATTCATTCATTCATTCATTCAACCATTCAATAGTGAACATTTATTGAGCAGCTCTGTGTGTACAGCACTTTATGGGTTAGGTGCCTTGGGAAATACTGAGATGGATGGCACAGTCCCAGCTCTTGAGGAACTTAAAAAAAAAAAATCAATGGGGAAATTACAATCTTCATTTTACAGATGAATAAACAGTGGCATGGACAGTTAAGGGATATATTTTGAATGCTTTATCACAGAACTAAATCACAATAGTCATCAAAAAGATGCAAAAGCACTGAGCTAGAAGTAGGATATCCTAGCTCCAGTCCTGGTTCAGAATCACTGGTCAAGTCCATCCTCTTTCTTGGCTTTTAATACCCTTTACAAAATGAGGGAGTAGTCTTCAGAGTGGGTTCTTCCAGCTCTAGGATGACATAATTCTAACACTTGTGAACAATAAGGTTTAGTGGTCAGAACTAAAGAACTCAGTCTCTTGACAAAGGGAATGACTTTTAATATGAATCGTTATTGAGAGAATTTAAAGTCTCACCTAAAGGAATATGGAAGCTATTCCATTCCATTGGCCATTACTGCATTTGTTCTTAGAAGATGCTCAGGCCTAAATATCCTCTTCAGTGGACTTTCTAATTGGCATCTCTCCTATCTTAAAATAATGATAAAGAAGGCTGCAGCCCTTCCCTACATCTCCCTTCAGCCCCTGCTAAGTATCTATAACACAGGGTAATAAGTGTTTGCAAGAACTATGTTGCTCCCTGTAGGAATAACTGCCCCAACAATAATGTAACCCATCTATGTGTGATGTGACAAATGGGAGCTTAGCCTACATGTAAAGAACTCTTAATTAAAGGTTTAATAGACAATGAGAGGTTTGAACTAGATCATATATGTAAGATCCCTTCCGGCTTTGGCTTTCTACATTACTGTGAATTTTGTGAAGACAATGTAAAAGATCTCTTTATTGAGTTAATCAGTGAATCTAGAGCACTAGCCAAAATTATTTATATTTGGCTTATCAGTACTTACTTCCAAAAAAGAATCATAGGAATTAGTGTAGAAAAATCTTAGTTTGGATCTTTAAAAATAAACTGTTTAATAATTTCACAACATTTTGAACCCTCCCCAGAGCTGTTCTCTGAACTTGGATGATGTCCCCTAAATTGCCAGTCAGCTGGCCATTTTGCAACACGTGAGCTGTGAAATCATATATGTGAAGATCTAAATGACAGAAGAAATGGCTTTGAATCCTTCTGTTTATATTTAATTTTTCCCTTCCTGCTTCGACATATCATTTGTCCTTAACACTTTTATTTTTTGGTCCTAGAGGCACAGGTGGTTCTCATTTCAGGCTGTATGAACAGTTCTGCTATTCAAAGATTAATGAATAAAAGGGCCTTGTAAATGGATTAGCATGATAATGGTAATAATGCTTTCTGCTGCTTTCTGCTGCCTTCTGTGCCTACTTCAATCTGTGTGCCCCTGAAAATGCCTCCCCTCCCCCATGCACGGGTTCCTTTCCCCTCTTTCTCACCACCTGATTCTTTCAGTCTTAGGAAGACAAAGTGACTCACGAATCAGGCAGCTGTACAGAAAGCAAGGAGAGGATGGAAGGAAGGGGGAGAAGAGGGGTGGAGAGAGACAGAATAGAGAGTAAAAACCCTAATGTACTTTAAGATAGGAAGGTTTATGCAGAATGTGGAGAAAATACAAGACTTCACTTTTTAATGCAAACAATACCTTCAATCTTCCCCTTCTTTTTATGACACTTGCTGTCTATTACCATGGGAAACTTACCTGTTACTTTTTATTTTAATCATATGTTCCTGACCTCATACACATACCTTTTATCACAGCTGTTGGAGAGCCATGCTTAGGTCAAGATTTTAGAGAATTACATCTAGAAGCAAAGAACAGTTACAGGTTTGGCTTTTCTCTATCACTACATAGAGACAAAGTCAAAGGGCCTTTCCTTGAAGATTTTACCAAGAGGCAGAAACTTCTCTGAAAACTTACAACTCCCTAGAGGCTTAGTGTCAGTTATTAATGAATGACTTAGTGGGACCTCTGCTGACATCCTCCTTGAGCCTCAATCAACATAAGGAGACTGTAAGAATCTCCACACTCAAGACTTGCCTGTGCCCCTTTCCTCGGAGCCTAACCCATCATCTGGTCTCTAGGCATGTGTAAGGATGATGAGTTGGGTAGGGCAAGTCATTCTGGAGGGATGCCACGAAGTCGTCCAGGCAAAATGGATTTAGACAGAAAGCAAAAGTCAGTCCCTAGAGCAGAAGAGAATGTGGAAAGAGACCAGTCTTTCAGAACCCCACACCTATGCCTGCCTGCCTAGGTAGAGAGTCCAACGGCAAGGAGACGCTGAACCAAACAGGCAACAGGCCCACACACCGGGCCAGGAAACAGTCACTTTCCTTCCTTTGTCTCCTAAGACCTGCACGTGTTTTCCCTCATTTGAAGGGAGCCCGGAGCACTGGAAGCTGGGCTGACCCTCTGCCTCTCGTGGTGATTAACATCCCCCTCCGCCTCACTCTGACCCCCAAGGGGGCACACATTACTATCCACCCTACCTCCTGCCTCTGTGCCTTCCGATATCAACCGGGAAAGGAAAATCTAAAAATAAAGCCAGGGCCAGAGTGTGTACCACTCGATTGGGCTCCTGTGCTCACAGATCTGCTTATTTTGGCCTATCTCTCCCCAGCGATAAGGCTGCTAACAGCCTGTTATCAGCCAGTCGGTGAAAATGTGCTCCAGCCTGATTAGGCCTCAGTCTTTGCCAAGGTTATAAACAGCCGTTATCGTTTTCCCGAACAGAATAATCCGGACAGTATCAGCTCAGAAACATATGGGCCACACAGAGAAGATAGCCGCTGACGGACACTTCATTTTAATTGTAACGAGTGGGTAGCAGCAGCCTGCAGACAGCAGACAGAGAGCTGCCCGACTGGCAGCGGGGCTTTTTTTTTTTTTTTTTTTAAATCCCTTCTTCCTTCCCTGGTTTCCAACGCCTAAGCTGCTTTGATATTCTGGGTAGCATAATGAAGTGGCCCCTCCCCCAGATGTTACCAGTCACCAACCATGACCCTTCCCTGCAAGGCAGATGGGACCCTTCTGATTCTCTTGTGGTGGGGGGACTGGGGGGGAGGGGGGCAGACAAAAACCACCAACCAGCAAAGAGGAACCAGTATAGCTCTCCCTGCTCTTCAGACAAAATTCAGTTTCAGTAACCTGTCCCGTCACCCCACCCTGCTCTCAGCCCCCACAGCCATGCTTCTTCAAGACCCTCGGCCTGTGAATGTCACATTTCAGTGTCCGGCAGACGGCAGGCTTTCAGCACACGATGGCTGAATACTTACGAATGGGGCATTTATATCACTTCCTTCAGCCTTCCACATGTACACATATATATCAGGCAAGATTAAGCTTGCAGGGAACAAGCCCACGTGTGTGGGATTTTGTGTTCTGAAAGCAATTTCCAAAATCTCTGCTCTCCCCATGCTCTTTCATGAGATTCGTTCCTCAGGCTTGACATAGAAAATCAACTAACTGGTGTGAGGCAAGTAGGAAGGTAGATATGACAAAAGGAGAAAACTGATGATTAAAGTTTTGGGGAAAGGGTTCACCTGTCTGCTTCTGGGTCAGCAGAGGTCTTGGTTGCTGACAAGTAGGCCTTGGTTCACTGCTATTGGTACAAAGTCAGCAGCCACCCTGTTCTTTCACAGGGTGATACGTTTCCCCCCTCAAGTGTTACCATAAACAGAGTGGTAAGAAAGGAGCAGAAGAAAAAAGAGAAAGAGTTGATAGCAAGAAGGTACAAGATGAAGAGTGCATCTCTCCCTGCATTAAGCAGCAGACACATTTCTGTGTTGCCACTATTGTTGCTAGACTAAGGTTCATGCCTGGCTGGCCAGATGGGGTCAACAATGGCAAGAGGGAGTTGGAGGAAGGTGAGCCATCAGGCCCTGCCTTGCACTTAGTCATCCCCGTTCATTCTTCTCATCAATCCTCATGTTTCACAATATTTCAAATAATTAAATATCCTCAACTTGGTCTTCTTTTCCTGATCCTCTTCTCTATTTTCCTGCCCTCTCTCCTTAAACCCTCAAGGGTCTTCTCCATTTTACCACAGAAAGCCAGCACTGCCAGGTGTGGTGGTTCACAACTATAATCCCAGCACGTTGGGGGGCCAAGGCGGGCAGATCACCTGAGGTCAGGAGTTCGAGACCGGCCTAATCAACATGGAGAAACCCCGTCTCTACTAAAAATACAAAATTAGCCGGGTGTGGTGGCGCATGCCTGTAATCCCAGCTACTTGGGAGGCTGAGGCAGGAGAATTGCTTGAATCTGGCAGGTGGAGGTCGCAATGAGCCGAGCTCGCACCATTGCACTCCAGCCTGGGCAACAAGAGCGAAACTGCATCTCGAAAACCAAAAAGGAAAAAAAAGAAAGCAAGCCGGCACCTTTCACTGCCTGCCTACACACTCAATATATTCAATGGCATTGAAGACATCCCCCAATTTAAATTCAACCTCTGGAGGCTTTCTTATAAGGAAGAAAAAAACTGAAAAGAGAAAAAGGAAAAAAGGTATGTGAATCTAAAAGAAATTCCCTCTGATGTGTGATGCTGCTCCCTGCCTCTTTTTTTGACATCAGTTTCAAATTCTGCAGAGAAAGGATGATGTTGCTTTCACGAAGAAACAATCACAATAGGTAATACTCACTGAACACTGGCGTATGTGTCAGACACTGACCTAAGCATTCTACATAAATTTGCTCATTTAATTCTCAAAACAATTCTATGATTCACACCCAGGTGGGCTGCTCGCTGCTGCATCTATGCAATTCTAGGCACTCCCGGGCCTCACACCCAGGGAGCACCCTTTCCCACCAGCCTGGAGAGGTCTGTGTCAGCTTGGCCACCCACTCCATCTCCATGCTTTCCTTCTGCAGATTTACAGGGACTGGATGGAGACAGCACTCCGGACCCGAAACGACTTCTGGTATTTCACTGTCAAGTGAAAATTGAGTCCATGGTAATGTTCCTGCAATCATATCAAATTCAAAAGGGAAAGACGACGGAAATTCTGCTGCCAGCTGAAAGGAGCCTGAGGCACATTTTTGTTTTAATTCTTTTTTTCATGGCTTTTCAACACCTGCCTTCGCTTTTCCACTCTCCCAACAAAATACGGCTTAGGTTGCCTTGCAGTGTTAA